>NC_072398.2:157716893-158019924 GCF_028858775.2 Pan troglodytes | reverse complement strand
GCAAAACAATTTGGTTGATAAGGCGCAGATCCTGAACTAACTTGTAAGGCTTGTCTGGTTTTAGGACAGGTAAAATGGGGGAATTGTAAGGAGAGTTTATAGGCTTTAAAAGGCCATGCTGTAGCAGGCGAGGGATAACAGGCTTTAATCTTTTTAAAGTGTGCTGCGGGATGGGATATTGGCATTGAGTGGGGTAAGGGTGATTAGGTTTTAATGAGATGGTAAGGGGTGCATGATCGGTCCCCAAGGAGGGAGTAGAGGTATCTTATACTTGTGGGTTAAGGTGGGGGGATACAAGAGGAGGACGCAAAGGAGGCTTTGGATTGGGAAGAAGGGTGGCAATGAGATATAGCTGTAGTCCAGGAATGGTCAGGGAAGCAGATAATTTAGTTAAAGTGTCTCAGCCTAATAAGGGAACTGGGCAGGTGGGGATAACTAAAAAGGAGTGCTTAAAAGAGTATTGTCTAAGTAGGCACCAGAGTTGGGGAGTTTTAAGAGGTTTAGAAGCCTGGCTGTCAATACCCACAACAGTTATGGAGGCAAGGGAAACAGACCCTTGAAAAGAAGGTAATGTGGAGTGGGTAGCCTCCGTATTGATTAAGAAGGGGACGGACTTACCCTCCACTGTGAGTTACCTAAAGCTCGGCATCCATGACGGTCTACGGGGCTTCTGAGGTGATCAGGCAGCGTCAGTCTTCAGCCGGTAAGCCAAGAAGGAATCAGTCAGAGAGCCTTGGGCCAGAGTTCCAGGAGCTCTGGGAGTGGCTGCCAGGTGAGTTGAACAGTCCGATTTTCAGTGGGGTCCCACACAGATGGGACGTGGTTTAGGAGGAATCCTGGGCTGCGGGCGTTCCTTGGCCCAGTGGCCAGATTTCCTTCATGTGTAGCAAGTTCCTGGGGGAGCAGGTTCTGGAGGAATGCCTGGCTGCTACAGTTCAGGCGTTTGGAAGCTCTTGTGTGCTGGAGATGTGGCTGGGGTTTGTCTCACAGTGGAGGTAAGGAATTGCAACTTTTTTCTGTTATTACACACCTTGAAGGTGACGTTAATTAAGTCCTGTTGTGGGGTTTGAGGGCCAGATTCCAATTTTTGGAGTTTTATTTAATGTCGGTAGCAGATTGGGTAATAAAATGTATATTCAGAATAAGATGGCCTTTTGACCTTTTAGGGTCTAGGGCTGTAAAGTGTCTCAGGGTTGCTGCCAAACGAGCCATGAACTGAGCTGGATTTTTATATTTGATGAAAAAGCCTAAACGCTTTCTGATTTGGGATAAAGAAAAAGGAGCATTAACCTTGACTATGCCTTTAGCTCCAGCCACCTTTTTAAGAATAAATTGCTGGGCAGGTGCGGGAGGGCTAGTCATGGAATGAAACTGTAAGCCGGAGCAGGTGTGAGAAGGGGAGGCGATAAAAAGATTATAGGGTGGAGCAGTGGAGGCTGAGGAAGAATTGGGACCTAGCTCGGCCTGTTGAGGAGGGGAGAGGTCAGATGGGTCTGTAGAAAAGGAAGATTAGAAAGACTCAGCAACACTTGGGGTTGGTACTGAGGGGACAGGCGGGAGGGAAAGAAGGAAGATTTGGGACGAGTTGCACTGGGCACAAAGACTAGGAAGGGACTGATGTGTAAAAGAATGCCTGGACGTCAGGCACCTCAGACCATTTGCCCATTTTACGACAAGAATTATTTAGATCTTGTAGGATGGAAAAATTGAAAGTGCCGTTTTCTCGCTATTTGGAACTACTGTTGAGTTTGTATTGGGGTCAAGCGGCATTACAGAATAAAATAAGGCATTTAGGTTTTAGGTCAGGTGTGAGTTGAAGAGGTTTTAGGTTTTTGAGAACACAGGCTAAGGGAGAAGAAGGAGGAATGACCCATAGTGAAGGATGCAAGCCCAGAGAAAAGAGTAGAGACAGGGAGAAGGGGCGGAGGGTTCTTGCCCTCCAGAAAAGCAGAGATGGGGTTGGGGCACGGAAATAAGGGATTGGGGCACAGAGATAAGTGGTCAGGGTGCAGAAATAAGCAATTGGGGCACAGAGATAAGAGGTTGGGGAGCAGAAATAAGCAATTGGGGGTTTCTTGCCCCCTAGGAAAGCGAGAATTGCCACTAAGGGTGAAGGAGAAGGGATTGAGGGGTACTTGCCCCTGCCCCAGGAAAGCGGGACTTGCCGCTAAGGGTGAAGGAGAAGGGGTTGAGGGGTACTTGCCCCTGCCCCAGGAAAGCGGGACTTGCCACTAAGGGTGAAGGACCAAGGCAGGCATCCCTGCGTGGTCTGACACCCTTGAAACGTGAGTGTATAATCAGGGAGGCGTCCCGGCAATGATTAAACACCAAGGGAAGGCTGCCTTCCCAGTCCGTGACCGGCGCTGGAGTTTTGGGTTCACGGATAAAACATGTCTCTTTTGTCTCTACCAGAAAATGGAAGGAATTGAAATTAAGAGAAGGGAGAGATTGAAGTGTGGTGCCAAGATTGAAAGGAGAAAGAGGTTGAGGGATAGTGAGGGAGGTTGGAGAAGAGAGTAAAAAGAGGCCGCTTACCGGATTTGAAATTGGTGAGATGTTTCTTGGGCTGGTTGGTCTGAGGACCTGAGGTCGTAGGTGGATCTTTCTCATGGAGCAAAGAGCAGGAGGACAGGGGATTGATCTCCCAAGGGAGGTCCCCCGATCCGAGGAGTCAGGGCACCAAATTTCATGCGCGTCTGTGTGAAGAGACAAACAGGCTTTGTGTGAGCATCATGGCTGTTTATTTCACCTGGGTGCAGGTGGGCTGAGTCTGAAAAGAGTCAGTGAAGGGAGATAAGGGTGGGGCCATTTTATAGGATTTGGGTAGGTAAAGGAAAATTATAGTCAAAGGGGATTTGTTCTCTGGCGGGCAGGAATGGGGGTCGCAAGGTGCTCAGTGGGGGTGCTTTTTGACCCAGGATGAGCCAGGAAAAGGACTTTCACAAGGTAATGTCATCACTTAAGGCAAGGACCGGCCATTTACACTTCTTTTGTGGTGGAATGACATCAGTTAAGGTGGGGCAGGGCATATTCACTTCTTTTGTGATTCTTCAGTTACTTCAGGCCATCTGGGCATATATGTGCAAGTCACAGGGGATGCGATGGCTTGGCTTGGACTCAGAGGCCTGACAATTCCTACCTTTACTTTGTAGTTCCCTAAGTCAACTGAAGAATGGTGAGTTTCATACATTTGGAAAGGAGAGCCTTTTTTCTCATAAA
Organism: Pan troglodytes; assembly: GCF_028858775.2. NCBI lineage: Eukaryota > Metazoa > Chordata > Mammalia > Primates > Hominidae > Pan > Pan troglodytes. The sequence continues at coordinate 158,016,705 of NC_072398.2, read as the reverse complement.
GTGCTGCAGCCTTCAGAGTGTCCATTCAGACAGGTTGGGAAGCACTGCCTCCAGCCAGAAACTGGAAACATATATTTTGAGGGAGGGAAACAGAGAAAAGGAATTTATGCTGAGTGTGGTGACCGAATATTTAATAAGCTATCGAGGAGTCCTGGATATTTATGAAAGGAGAAATATACCCATGGGCAACTGAGATTCATGCTCCCTTATGGAATTCATATACAAAGAAATGACCACGTTAGCGTGATCTGGGTGTGTAGTTTTTGGCCCTCTGACATCAAAAGATGAAGCTGTGGACACAAAATCTCTTACTGCCTGTTCTCCATAGTTCTCCATAGACAAGCCAGAACCACTCCATGGTTGGTGATTTCTTATCAGGCAAAAAAGGAGGGACAGACAGTGTAGATGGTTTGTTGATATCAGTGGCAGAGTGTTTTGAAACGGCTTGTTTCTGTTAAGCCCATAGGGAAGAAAGCCTAATTATGGCTGGCAAGGGACGATGTATATCAAGGTGTATCTGATCCCCTCATGTCATGGCTGAGAACTCAGTTTTCTAGGTTACTCTGGGTTCTCTTTGGCTAAGAGAAGGTCCAGTCAGTCTGTTAAGGGGGTTAGAATTTTAATTTTAGTTTATACCCATATTCACTATACAATGGTTTCCCTTTATGCAAGTGCTTCTTCTGCTTCTAATTAACCTCCCATTCTTCTCATCCTCATACACTCGATTTGCTTGGCTAACCCATATATAAATGTCTAAGACATATTGAAATTCCTTTAATCTTAAGAAAGTTTCGATTGATTTTTTGCACACTTCCTCTGTGCATACAGCTTCCCAGTAGACTAAACTCTCCACTGTCATGCTTGGCTAATAACTATTTGTATTGTTTTATTATTACTCTGGCATAATGTTTGTTAAATAACTAGCTAAATGCTTACCTTGCTGCACAATGCTTTGTGTTAGAGTATGCAAAGTGTAGGGCCTTGTTTTCATTTCTAGGATAACCACTAAAAATTATTTAAAAGTGAATAATTTTAAGGCAAAAGGAAAATGGAATACATAAGATATATCTGAGCGGTGTGAAAGAAGAGAAGGAAGTAGAGAAAGGGTACATGAAACAGGAATAATAGACAACAAAAATAGATCTGTATGTCATTATTTACATAAAATGTATTTGAATTCTAGATAAAAAAGAAAGATTATCACACATGGTGAATAAAACAATATCCTACTTGTAAGAAACATATTACAAGTAAGTGCATAGAAAAATGCATAGCAATTTTGCAACTAAATGTGTGGAAGAGATACACACTGCAAACAGTATCCCTATTCCTCCTTGTCTCTCTGCAAACACACAAAATCTGGTACATTTATATTGATAACAGAAAAAAATAGACTTTAAGGAAGAAAAGTTTCAAGAGATATAGAAGGCCTTACATTATGATGAAAATAGAATATCTAACAATGAAGAATCTCTTTGCATGCAATAATATACCTTTAGAATATATAATGAAAACACAGACAGAATTAAGAGGAGAGACATATACTTACTCCTAGAGGAAACTTTAACACACCTCTCTCAATAACTGATCAAAAAAGCAGACAATAATTCATCAAGCATATAGAATATCTGAGGAACAAAAATAATATTGATCTAATCAACATCTATAGAATAAGACATCCAATATTGATAGCATATCCATTTTTTCAAGCATCCATGAAACACAGAAGCTGATCATCTGCCAGGCCATAGAGGGGTTAGACTAACCTTGCTTGCAAATGAAGGCCTTAGACAAACTCTAACCATAGTCAATCATGACTGAGCAAAATCTATAAAGATTAACTGTTCTTTTCCTGAAATAATATCCTTCAGTGTAAAAGACAGGTTACATACACTTCTCAAAGGAGTGGTAGAAATTCCCTTTTAGATTATGATCACCAGATTCTAGAAAAATGCAAAGTAAAAGAAGTGAAAAATTCTTTAGTAGTTGACAATAATGTAGGAGATAGGGCAGGACTTAATGTGTCTCAATTTCTACTGGGTCATATCTCATCTCCTTTATATTTCTATCCTGTGAGTTTGGCTTGGGTGAAGCCCTCAGAACTAAGGGATTCTGGTTGAGGCATATTTTTTTAACTTCTTCAAATGCATTACTCTTGAGAGAGGAGACAGAATTGAACACCAGAGATATTTTTGGTGTTTATATTGTATTAGGGCAGAGAGAGGAGATTCCTATGTATTAATTAAAGAAAGAAAATTAAAAGTTTTCATTAAAATGTCTGGTCACAAGATCTTGATAATGAGTTGAATCAATTATAAATATTTTAATTTATGATATTCTAATTAGGCTCTATTGTAATTGAAAGAAAATATTTGGTTTATTAATTAGTTATATTCACAAGACAATCTGTATTTTTCAATATTAGAATGCTGTTGGGAAAAGTTTAGAGGAGACAGATATGCAAAACATAAATATTACTCATTATGATAAGTGAAATAATAGAAATATAATTACTTTAATTACAATTGCTATCTTATTTTTGCTCTCATTTTAATACTAGTATGGTATTCTAGTATATAGTAATTCCTAAAAAAATATTAATTTATGAACTCAACAAAATGTTATAAAAACAGAATAGTGAGTTACTACATAGCATAGAGGAACATTGTTCTTTTTCTGTATTAGAGATTTTTCATCTATAAATATGGATTTGATATTAAATATAGGCATAGCACAATGAAGTTATTAGCCAATATTTGGTCACATTAATTCTTCATAATAGTAAGTAGCTTTAAAAGAGGTTATGGGGTGTCCTGGAGAGTGTAAAGTTTGGGGATAGGAAAACAAACACTAATTGACACTATAACTCTAAATATGCCCTTCCATTTTCTGGTCCCCAAGTCCTCCCATGATATAGTGAGGTCATTTGTTTTAAAGGCTTTTTAAAGTCATTTTGATAGTAAATGGCAATAAGATAAAGATAAATCACTACTAGAAAGTATGTTTGTATGTACATTTATAATATGTTCTATGTTGATAGAAATAGAGTAGATGCTTCCTGTCTTCTTAATTAAAATTATGGATTATAACACACAAACACACACACATGCACACACACACACACACAACCTACTATAGTATGCAATCTCTTTGATTAGCTAAATTCAACCAAGGGAAATCAGTTGTAAGCTTTCTATTTTTACTCTTAAGAAAACTAACACCAGGTTTTCTCTTACTGAGTGTAAAATAAAAGTGCCATTGTAGTAACCCAATCCTTCATAGATTTTAAAGGATTTAATACGTATATTTGTGGCTATAATGTATTTAAAATTTTTAAAGGTTCCTAGAGCATAATAACGAAATGATCTCATTCTCTCACAAATTAAGACCAACCATACAGATTTTTTTCTTATTATTCTTGTGTATGAAGTTAATCCTCACTGAGCTCTCATAAAGACTTCTTTAAGCCATCCAGGTGAGGGAGAAGCAGCCCTAATGAGCATGAATCAGTGGCATTTGATCTCCACCATAGTAAAATTCCGACACGGATATAATCTTTTGCTCTTCCAAAGGCTTTTAACATGAAGAATAAAGAACTCAAAATCTCCAACATCAGCAAGCCTTTAAACTAGTTCTTTCTTCTATCCAACAGCTTACCCTCCATTATTTTGCAAAAATAAAACTACAAGTGTTTTATAGGTTTCATTTGGAGAGAATGTGGGAATTGTAGTAGAAAAGGGACCTATATTCCTTCTATTAGGGTTCCTGTTTCTTCCATTTGATCAGGGGAACTTTCCGTTCCAGAGCTTATTGAGTCAAAGTGGCAAATAGAAAGAAATGAGTTTATACCATGTGTCAGTGAAGTTACCACATAAGTGTGGATTTATATGTGAAATATTTTAGATGAATTAAGTGCTCCTTTGGGAAATATCTGGAAAGTACACACAAACACAGATGAGCCAAATGGAAACAGCGATCATAAATTAAGTACATTCTCATTACCTTTTCACACCCCCGACTAGAAACAATAACCTCTCCTCCAATAAGCACACAGTTTCAGAAAAAAAGATTAGTGTACCCAAAGGGCAAAGCAAACAGATATATCTTGTGGTATGTTCGAACAATTGTAAAGCTGTACCTCTGGCAAATGATGGGTGGGAGTGAATTAGAGAGGTCTAGGTGAATTATAGAGGTGGGAATCTTCCATCAAGGAGGCCCAGCTGTCTGCCTCAAGGTGCTTGACCCTCGCAAGAGAAAACAGGAGCAGTAAAGCCAGAGATGTTTGTTGCAGAGGAAATACAAGAAATAAGTGAGGGTCTTATAACTGGGGCCTGGCCAGGGTAGGAAATATATTCTACCATGAGGTCTCTTAAAGTTAAATTTAAATCTAAGTCATATTATTAGACTGAACCTGTAATTATATACATAATGTATTACACACACACACACACACATACACGCACACTAGTGACCATAATATTGGATCTTCAGGAGACAGAATTTTTTCATCTTTTTTTTTTTTAAAGGGTTGATATCAAAGAGAAAGCACAGGTAATTATATGAGAGTATCTCAGCAAACTTGAGGATTTCTCTCTGACACATACTTAGTTCTTGATGTTTTTTGGTGGCTGTTCTCATTAAATTTTGTATAACAGAAAGCCTGAACAAAAGCCAGTACAGTGTTAGGGAACAATGATTCACTTTTGCACGGAAAAGGAGATTTATGGAGAAAATCACTTGTATCTGACAGTCACTGACATCAGTCCTTAGTTCATGAAAAGTGACTGGGGCCTGATAGATCCTTCTCTGTTCATCATAAAGCTAGTGTTTTTCTTGTCTCAGCAATGAGTAGAAAAATGAATAATGATTATATTGATGTGCTAGACAAAAAAAAATAAACTTTTGTAACTGAGGAAAAGTTTTTACAAATTCAACATTGAATCATTAAAAATGTAGGTTAGACAACTGAAGGTATTTCACAGAATAACATCCCTCCTTTGTTTTTTTCCTAAATAAAATGTTTATTTAAAAACAGATATTAAAAACATAAAACGTTTATAAAATAAAATTAGCCAGCACAATATTCCAAAGTAGAATGAAAAGATGTGACTTCTTAGAAAAAACAGGCCAGTGATGTTTTAGTACTTAAAGCAAATGTACAACACTTACTGGCTCACTTAATTTCTCATTGCTAGTAGTTTTTCTTGTTAAGCAGAAGAAGAAGCTGGCCTTCTGATTGAACTACATTATTAGTATCAAAATTTGTCAGGCAGTGAATAATGCTTCTAGTATGAACCTTTAGCTTCACCAGATTAAATAAAGCTCCAAACAGTCTCAATGACTTAATCTGCTCTTAAATAGAAATTCTTTTTCCAGAAGGCTTGTATTTTTGCCTAGAATTATATCAGACATAGTTTTACTTTGGCTATATTAGTGATAAGACTACCTCATACCAAATAAGTAAAGGTAGTTTATTATAAAGAATAATTTTAAGTGGTATGAAAATTCCATGAAATTTAAAGAACAGAAGCAATAGCTATAGTAGGGTCCTTATCTAGATTTTCTAAAGGTGGAAACACTACTTGATTTAATATAAGACAAGGACTTAGCAACAGTACCTGGCTAGAAAAGTGCCTTGTTGAGTGAAATGTGAACCATCCATATGGCTCTATGTGGTCTATAGCTGTCAAAACTTGGGCTCTTTCCAAAGACTAATGCAGACTAGAGCCTGGCCTTGACCATTCCCTAGTACTCATTTACAGAGAGGCATTTAAAAGCCTAGGGGAACACAATAACAAGTGAAGATTCCAACTCAAAATAAAACAGCTGAACTACCTATGAAATCTACAGCAAAAGCGTTGGAACAGATAAACCAAGAACTTAAAACAATGATGAATGCATTTAGAAAGATAAAGGATATTAGCTATTTGAAAAAATAAGATAACATTAAGTGGCTATGTTAAATATCAAAAATATAGTTTTAAAAAAGGTAACCCAATAGATAAAGATAAAATAGTAGAATGGATAAAGAAAAATAAAAAAATGATTTGGAAGATCAGAGTGAGTCTCTCCTGCAGAGAGCAACAGGACATAAATAAGACAGAAAAAACTTTATACATAAATATACATAAACATCTATATATGTATATATATATACACACACACACACATATATATATACACAAAACCAAGGGGCCATTGAATAACATTTTAATGTTTTATTTAATAGATGTTGACCTTATCATTTATATACAGAAAATTGTTCAAGTTACTGTAATATTATAATATAATATCAGAAATGACCATTCAGGGGATTTGTCCCCAAGACTCATAATGTATGTGTGAGGACGACTCTTAGATAGCATAGTACCAACATGGAAAAAGAAATAGAACTGTTAGACAAGCAGAATTAATCTCAGTCTATTTAAGAAAAATCAAGAGAGAAAGGAAACAAAAGGAGGCAACAATAAAAGGAAAATAATATCAGGATTAAGTCCTGATGTAATAGCAACTACAGAAATGTATGATTTAAAGGCATTAATTGAGACATAGGTAAACATTTGTAATCAAATTAATTCACATTAAATTAAATAAATTTAACCTACACCTATTAGGAAAAAGTATAAAGTGACATAAAGTGACATAAAGTGACACAAAAGCAGAAAAGTAGGAGTATAAAAATCCTCATGCTCTCTACAAGAAAATGTAGGCTGAGGTATCCATTCAGAAGGCATTTTGGTACTAATTATTCAAATTAAGTCAAACATACCCTGTGATCCAGCAATTCCAGTCCTAAGTGTATATCCCAGGGAAATCTTTGTACAGTATGTGAGGAGACATGTTCTAGGCTATTCATTGACTCATTACCTGTGTTCAAATGTTTGAATACTCTCAGTCTCCGTAACATATGTATGTAGGCAAAATACGATGAATGTGGACCATGTGTTCTCATACAACAATAAAAAATGGAATAGCTTTAAAACTAGCAACATGGGTAGATCTTAAAAAATACACTTAACTTTTTTTTTAATTAAGAAGAGAGAGACAATGATGCATTAAACATGTTTAATGTAAATTAAAAATACATAGCCCTAAAACATTGGCATACATTTTTCTAACAGACATTTAAATATGATAAATGCCTGGGCTATATTAGAATTGTTATCTGAGAGACAGGATGAGACAGGGGTAGGAGCATGGGAATAAAAATAAGTAAATAAACAAACCATGAATGGAGAAGTTAATGATGGAGATACGCTATGAATTTTGGGAGTATAATTAATGCAATCCTTTTCTTATCCTGTGTGTTTTTACCTCAGTTTCATGTAATTTTAAGACACATAAACATATAAATAAATATATGTGAATAAATGGTATGGCTAACAAAATGATTCCTCCTTTATGATTAAATCAGTGGTGATTTATATTGTTATCGTTTTTGTTATTCTAATACTATCTACATTTAATTTATGCTGTATTAATAAAAAAGTCAATTAAATGTAAAGAAAATTAATACAAAATATAGATTAGGAGAGGAGATAATTTTCTTGAACTTGTTCATTTTGAGTTGCTTGAAGACATCCAGAAAATATATATAATTGAAATTCAGAAATACTAGTTTGAGTCACAGAGATCTGGAGTAATTTATTTATCAGTGATCAACATCACGGGTAGTCAAGACAATTAGGTGAATGTGATAATACTGAGAGTCTAGAGGCAAAGAAAGTAATTGAATATGTATGCACCCTAAGGAATCCCAACATATAATACAAAGTAAATTAGCAAATATTATTAGATTTTACTAACAGAATTTGTCTACTTTTTTCACACCATTATATTTTTTTTATCCATACAAGCAAAACCAGATAAAGCTAAATGTTTAAAGCACGGAAGTAGCAAAGCAAGAAGGTTCTTAGGATCAGAATGGAAATGCATTGAAGTTGTTAAGATTTTGGCAAGTATGCAAAGGTTTTCAGGAGTGTGTAAAACTTAATGCTCAGTGTTGCAGGTTGCACTCAAGGTTTCCAATTGGGTCATTAACGAGGAGCTTCCAACATAGATTTTTGATATTGCCTTTTAAAATAAGTTAAAACTAGCATTTTATAAATGAAGAGCAGTGGGAGAAAACATATTAACATGTACTTCAATTCAAGAATATGAAGACCAATACTAATAATATATTTCATTCAATTAAATTCCACAGTAATTGCATATGTTACAAGAACCATCCATCCATATGGTGCTTATATTTGAGTCACCAGATTTTGGAATCTCAATTGCCTAAACTTTACTGCATCTGTAAAAAGTTGTTAGTGGAATCAACTCAGTGAAATTCAAGAACTTAGATTTGCACCTAAATTTATCTTTGTAAGTGTCAAACATTTAAAATTCAGTAATTATTGATGCACAGGAATCTAAACTGTTTATGTTTTGGAGAAGGGAAAATTACATTGAACGGAACAGACATTTCAGGAATACCTAATATGTTTCAAACAAACTGGGTCACTATCACCATTGTAACATTATTTCAATAAGTCTTTTATGAATGTGGTATCATTATTTCTGTTTTAGTAAGTAGAAATAAATAGATATATTTGATAGATTACCTAACAATCCAAAGTAGCAGAGCTAATAAGTGCTGGAGCTTATTTTTAAAATTGGCAATTTTCTAGAAATTAAATATTTTATAACAGCTGACAATCCGATTATTACATTTATTTGGAAATGAGAATAACCTAGAATAGCCAAAACAATTTTGAAAAAGAGAAACAAAGTTAGGGGACTTAACATACCTGATTTCAGGACTTATTCTAAAACTACAGTAATCAAAAGAGAATGGTGTTGGCATAAGGATAGATAATACAAATCAACTGAGCAAAATATAAAGTTCAGAAACAGATCCACAGCCAACTGATTTTCATCAAGGTGCCCAAGTAGTTTAATAAAAGGGGTAATAATTATAACAACTGTTGCTAAAGCCATTGAATTGTTATATGGAAAAACTGAATCCCAACTTTTATTTCATATCATAGGCAGAAATTATCTTGAAATAAAGATAGACCTAAACACAAGAACTAAATCTATAAAAGTTGTAGAAAAAATAGGAAAAAAATTGTGTAACATTGATTTAGGCAAAAATTCTTAGGACACAAAAAGTACGAATCTTTTACAAAAAACAATCTATATTGACATTCGACAAAATTAAAAGTACATGCTCATCAGAAGACACTATAAAGAAAATAAAAACACAAGCTATATAGACTGAAAGACAATATTTGCAAAATATATATCTAATAAAGAACTTGCCTACAGTATTAAACATAATTTCCTATGATGCAATAATAAAACAATCAACCATATTAAAAACTGCACAAAAGACCTGAAGAGCCATGTCGCCAAAGAAGGGCTAATAAATATATGAAAAGATGCTTAACATCATTTGTTTTAGGAAAATGCAAATCAAAACATCAGTGAGATATGACTACACAACTACTGCAAAGCCTAAAATTAAAAGAATTAACAAGATAGATATTGGCAAAAAAGTGAAGCAACTATGACTTTTGCATGTTACTAGTGGGAATGCAATACTTTGGGAAACAGTTTAGTTGTTTCACAAGAAGTTGAACACACACCTACTATATGACCCAGGATTCTCACTTTTAGATGTATACATAGAAAAGTTAAAAACATATATCCACACAAAGAATTAGACACAAATGTTCATATCTTTATTTCCAATAGCTAAAAACTGGCAACAATTAAAATGTCATCAATCTGAAAAAATAAAGTGAGGTATATACAGACAATGGAATACACCATTATTACTAAGTAATAAAAATAGATTCACAATCATGCAAAAACATGCATGACTCTCTAAAACATTTTGCTAACAGTAAAAAAACAGACACAAAGAAACACACATTTTATTATTTCATTTATAAAATAATTTTGGAAGACGTAAAAATTGTGACAGAAATCAGAGCTGCAGTTTCAGAGACTAGTGGTTTGAGGAAGGGATTAATTGCACAATGGGGTGCAGGAACTTTGGGGGTGATACAAAAGGTTTCTACATCTCACTTTTTAAGGTAGTTACATAAATATATACATTTGTCAAGTCATTGACTTCTACACTTAAAGTCAATGAATTATACTGTATGTAAATTACACCATAATAAAGCTGATTTTTACAAAAGTCAGATTTAGCTAATTTTGAGACCATACTAATAAGCTTGATATGGCTGTATCATTAGTCATGCCTTAAAGTATGCACAATATTTTGCATTTAATTTTAGCATTTGGGCATTGATCTGTTGACACTCCATCTATGTATTCAGTTAGAAAATGAAGCACTTTATTTTTATTTTGAAAACACAAATGCTTTCTGATTCTGGCCTACCAGACATTTACATTAAATAATGTATCTAATAGTGATTTAGCACTGTTTTCTGTTGACCAGCCTCAGGTAATCTTTGAAGTGAAATGAGTCGGGATATCATGGCGAAATCTTTCCAACATCAATGTTGTCCATGACACATATCTATCTAATAATGATTTAAACTTTATTGAAAACATTATAATTCCTATACTGTGGTTTATTGTTTTAATTGATTTTTGTCATTGCTTTTGGCTAATTGACCTGAAAACTGCATCCATTATGATGAGTTATATCTGTATAAATATCAGGTAATGTGGTAGTTTATTATTTTAAAATTTGTTATTCATTGTTATAAGAATATTAGAGAAGAAAATGTTGAAAATAATAGATTTTAAGAATATTTTAGTGGTCAGTCAACAGAACATTTACATTTACTTAAATAGATATTACATTTTAATAAATACATGTGTAATTTAATACCCATATTGTTCAGAAAATAGATGGCTATCCCGTGTTTTAAATGCATATAAAATGACTATTTCACTTTGCTAAAAGAAATATAAAAATGAATTAATATTTATTTAGTGCCTATTATTGGCCACTAATTTTAGATTCTAGTCATTCATTTATTTATTCATTAAGCAAATGTATTATGAGCCCTTACAGTTTACTAGAGAATATTATGGATGCTGTGATTGCAGTAATCACACAACTTTTTACAGATGCCTGCAGTAAATATTAGGCAATTGAGATTCCAAAATCCAGTGACTCAAATATAAGCACTATATGGATGGATGGTTCTTGTAACTTATGCAATTATTGTGGAATTTAATTAAATAAAATATATTATTAGTATTGGTCTTCATATTCTTGAACCGAAGTACATGTTAATATTTTTTCTTCCACTGCTCTGCATTTATAAAATGCTAGTTTCAACTTATTTTAAAAGGCTTCTGATCCAAGATGGTAGACTGACTATACATTTAACTATTTATGGAAGAAAGGTAGCAATGGAGGAAAACATCTTAATTGAAAATCCTGGACATAATTAGCTACTAAAATCAGCGTATATTATAGACTTCAGATATCACATAATATTCCACATCCTTCAAAGTTTTAGTGAGGCACATTGTTGTACAGAATCAGGACTACATTTAATGGTTTTCCTTGTGGTCAGCTGTGCTGTGACCATTTGGCAAAGTTGGTTAGTGAAGCTGTAAGCTAGCTTCTTAGAAGTGTCCTCATAGTGTACTTCTTTATGATTACTGAAATGTTAGAATTGCCTTAATGCCAGCTCTTTTCAAATCTCACAGATATGAGTTCTTCAGAAGCTGAACTTAGATAATGCACTGCTTTCTCATCCGGACATGATTCTCTCCATACTTCCCTCAGCCTCCATAGCCAATAGCCTCTGATTCCTGAGGTCCCCTAAACTTTGTAGGCAAACCTCTTGGTTAGATTATATCAAAGCAAATGGAACCTTCTCTGGCTCCATTTGGAACTGATGAAACACATGACCAATACAGATATAACTACTGTGGGCTACATCATTACTCTCCACTCGATTTGTCCTGAATGTATAGCCAGAATGATCCAGGCAGGCAGCAGCCTCTTTGTTCATGTGTACCTCTAATTAAAAAGGATAAATGCCAAATTCTTCTAAGAATACTTTCAGATGGGTTTGCTCTTTCTCTCTCTCTCTTTTTCTCACTTTCTTTCTTTCTTATTTTTTTTTTTAGAGGAATGTCACTCTGTAGTCCAGGCTGGAGTGCAGTAGCACAATATCGGTTCACTGCAACCTCCACCTCCCTGGCTCAAGCAATTCTTGTGCCTCACCACACCCGCAAACCCCGTCCGGCAGAGTAGCTGGGACTACAGCCGCATGCCACCACGCCTGGTTAGTTGTTTTTTTTTTTTTTTTTTTTTTTTTTTGACGGAGTCTCGCTCTGTCCCCCAGGTTGGAGTGCAGTGGCGTGATCTCGGCTCATTGCAAGCTCCGCCTCCCGGGAATTTTTGTATTTTTAGTAGAAACTGGGTTTCACCATGTTGGCCAGACCAGTCTCAAACTCCTGCCCTGAAGTAATCCTACCGCCTCTGCCTCCCAAAATGCTGGGATTACAGAGCCACCACGCCTGGCCTGCTCTTTTTCTGCTGCTACAGGAAAGCAGCCCACTGCTTTCCTTAAAGGCCAGCATCCCTTCTTTGTGGGTTCCTCAAGCCTCTGTGTTTTAAAAGTGTGCCTGATGGTGTCCTGGAGACTTATTTAATTAGCCTACAATGAGTAGAGTCACTGCATCTCTCTCTAATTTCACATTCTGTGATATTAAGTTAGTAACTTGAAAAATCTGCCACAAAAATTTGCAAATACTCAAAATATCAGGTTTTTGTTTTGTTTTGTTTTGTTTGTTTTTTGAGAAACAGTTTACCAGCACATTATTGAGTAGAAATACTCAGTTTGTGGCTAAAGGAGACCCTAGAACTCCATAATAGGATGCTAAAACAGCTATAAAGTTCGATTAGTTTTCTATATACTCTAGTATCCTGATCATACAGACTAGTTAGAAAAGGTGATAGGCTAAGAGTAAGAAGGGAAACATAGTCATCTTTTAAATGGTCCTTTCCATGGTATTTATTAGTTCCTTCAGTGTAAAAGAAAAAAGTCCTATTTTATATCTTGGTACAAATTACAGACTTAATTATGGATATGGAAGGAAATGTATAGCTTATCAATTAAAAGAAATTTAAAGAATAGTTCACAAACTTTTGAAACTTTGGCGGTAGAATGGAAGAGCATAAGAGGAAGACTTACACATGTTACAAAGTTAGGCGTCAAAGACAAAAAAAAAAGGAATGAGATCATGTCCTCTGCAGGGACATGGATGAAGCTGGAAGCCATTATCCTCAGCAAACTAATTCAGGAACAGAAAACGAAACACCACATGTTCTTACTTGTAAGCGGGAGCTGAACAATACCAACACATGGACACATGATGGGGAAAAAGACACGTTGGAGCCAGCTGAGGTGGTAGTGGGAGGGAGAGCATCAGGAAGAATAGCTGATAAATACTGGGCTTAATACCTAGGAAATGGGTTGACCTGTGCGGCAAACTACCATGGCACACACTTACCTATGTAACAAACCTGCACATCCTGCATGTGTATCCCAGAACTTAAAATAAAAGTTGAAGAAAGAAAATAAAGAAAGAAAAAACACATGAAATTTTAAAAATTACATTTTTTGAAAGGATGAAATACTTTTAATTTTAAAAATTAAATATTTATAATATGCTTTAGAGTATGATCTTTGCGACCATTTAAACATATAGTGAAAGCTTTCAGTTTCTAATTTACAAGGGTATGAGGGAGTATTTTAAAAGTTATTTTTATGGTCTATGAGATCAAAAAATGTTTGGTGAGCCAAAGCACTTTTTAAAAAATTACAGAAGTTTAAATATGATGTTAAATATAAATGTTAAGGAAAATGAAAAGATGGGTTGAGTCAAGCTAAATTTTGATCTATTATTCTAAAAAAACAATTTCTAATGTCTTAAAAAATCTCAAGAAACAATGACATAAGCATATTATATGCAGCTATGAGGTCATCTCTTAGAAAACATAAACCGTTGAAATAATTCAATGTAATTTTCCTCTGGGGAGTAAGATTGGGTGTTGGGAATTTTGAGGCAGGGTGAAGTTAACTGTTATATAATAAACCCTTTATTAATAGATATTTTAACCATATTCATATACTATTTTGTGTCTCAGTTTATTTTGTGCTACTATAACAAAAATACTTAAGACTGGATAATTTATAAGGAAAAGAAATGCACTCTCTCTCAGTTCTGAAGGCTGGAAAGTTCAAGATCATGGCACTGGTATCTGGCGTGGATGCTTCTTACTGTGTCCTCATGTGGCAGAAGGTGGAAGGGCAAAAAAAGATAAACTTTGTGTCCCTGCATGGCGGAAGAACAGAAGAGAGAGAGAATCTATTCCAGTGTGCCCGTTTTTACAGCAGCTTTAATTGATACATGAGGGTGAAACTCTCATGACTTATACACTTCTCATCAGGCCTTACCTTCCAACACTGTCTCATTGTGGATGCAGTGTTCAACTCATGAATATTGAGGGACACATTCAGATCATAGCACTTTGGAAAAATATATATTATTTTTAAGTTTAAGAGAGACATTTATTCTTCCTATGTTGATAGCAGTATATTGAGGAACAGGTACAATTAAGTCAGAAAACGAAGTACAGCATGAAAAGAGGTATAATGGGTGAAGGATAACGTGGAAGAAATACTAACCTAATACTAATTAGAGAGTCAGGAATGGCTGCACAAAGAAAGTGATGCTTAAACTTAAACCTCAACAATAAATATAGCTTAGTAAGTGAAGTAGAACAGGAAAGAAGAAAATATTAATTTTATTTAGAAGATTATCGAAAGCATTTATGATTTACTTGGAATAAACACCTTACAGAAGCCAAAGAGTCAGTTTTGCCACTCTAGAGAACAGGAGAGGGAGGACTATGGAAGAACACAATTATTGGCAGAATTGAGATGGAAAATATTACTTCATAGTTGTATAAATCTGAGAAATTTTGAGATTTTCTCCAGTGTTCTTAAGCTAGTACAGTGTTACACAAGCCCTGAGAATGTTTTTAATGGAGTGTGGGTGAACAGGAAAGGAAAGAGAGTAAAGGTTTGTGGAAAGAAGTAAAGAAGTTCAGGAAGTAAGTTCCAGAAATAAGTCATCCCTGGATGACTAATGCAACCTGTTGGTGAATGGGAAGGTGAGGCTAAAGAATAGGGGCTTCAAGTTATTATATCAAAGAAAAGAAAAAGCAATATTAGGTAATAACAAGAATCAAGAAACAAATGAAGTTATAGAGAAGACGAAGATACTAGAAGATGAAGAGGCTAAGCAATTGGTATGCTAAACCAATTTTTTTAAATTGGTTAAATTTTTCATTTAGAAAATGAAAAATTTTCATTTAGAAAAATGAAAAAAATTTTTCATTTAGAAAAATGAAAAAAATTTTTCATTTAGAAAAATGAAAAAAATTTTTCATTTAGAAAAATGAAAAAAATTTTTCATTTAGAAAAATGAAAAAAATTTTTCATTTAGAAAAATGAAAAAAATTTTTCATTTAGAAAAATGAAAAAAATTTTTCATTTAGAAAAAGGCATAAATTTAGGAAATAGCTATTTCCAAAGGAGTCTCTATACCATTAAAAAATCATATGTTTGTAAATAAGTAGATCTTAATTTCATCAGAATACCATTGCTAATAATTACTGAAGTGTAATAAAGCAATGCCTCTTGCTAGGTGCACTGAATTTAGCACCTATATTCATGCCCATATGGGACCCAGGTGATCTGCAGTTTAGTTACCTACAAGATTTTTTTTTAACTTTTGTATACTTAAGTGTCAAACTTAACTTTTAACAAAGATGGATATTAACACATTCTCATTAGATCACTTTTGTGTATGATGGTCATTTGGCTTGAGTTCTAATTAAATTCATTCCTCTTCTTCCATTGTTAAAGTTTTCCAAAGAAAATTTCTTTATCAAGATACTTGTATGCTGATATGTTTAGTCATTTCTTTTAGTTGCAAATGAGAAGATTTTAAACACTCTCTGAAACATTTTCATTCATCCACAAGAAAAAAAATGTGCAAGGTGCTTTGTTATTTGACAGAATAAGTTGTTCTTAGTCTTATGTGCCAGTTAAAATGTGAAAGCTCTTTCCTAGTGTCTTTTTTCCTTAAATCTAGGATTAGCAATTTTAATTTGAACTGTTACATTCATAGACCTTCAACTGGCAGAAAACAGCTGTGGAATAGATGACAGAAGTTAGTACATTTTTTTGCAGATATATTTTAAAGATATTTAACAACGGAATAAAATATTTTAATGAATAAGGAGACTTTCTTGTAGTTATTTTTTCTGAACTAAAGATGTTTTCTCTTTAAATTTTTTAAAAACAAAATAATAGTAACAGTAAATAAAATTTCATTTTTTGTCCTCACACTCCTAATTGTTAGGTCTGTTATATAACCCAGACAAAACTGAGGTAGGAGACCAGCAAGGCTTATTTCCTGGTCCTGACAGGATGAAGTTAAACAAACAAACAAACAAACAAACAAACATACAAACATCCTGGCAGGAACAAGCAGATGGTGATGAAAGTAATTCCTAGTTGCTTGCATTTCTCATTAGCATAAAAGACTCCCACCAGCACCATGACAGCTTAAAAATGCTGTGGCAGTGACCAGGAAGTTATTATCCCTTTCCTTGGCAATGACTCATAAATTATTGCCCTTTTCCTTGAAAGTGCTAAATAACCCACTCCTCAATTTGCCTTTTAATTTGCATGTAATTGAAAGTACGTATAAGTGGGTATAAATACAGTTGTTAACAGCCCATAAGTTTTGGACTCTGGGTCCACTGTCTATGAGTTAGCCTGTTTCACAAGGAGCAGCACTGTTCAATACAAGATTGCTATCTAACACCATCAGCTTGCCCTTGAATTCTTCCCTGGGTGAAACCAAGAGCTCTCTGGGGCTAAGCCCCAATTTTGGAACTCGCCTGTCCTGCATTAAAGTTATAGTCCTACTGCACTAAAACATCATGTGTTCAATTATGGATTTAGAGAGTATGTTCCAGGTGCCGAAGTTACTATGCTCGGTCAAAATTGATTAGATACAAAATTTTTATTACATCTCTATTAAAAGTTTTAAAGGTTTTCTTTCTGTTAAATATGGAGAACTTTGTGTCACCTAAGGATTAAATATGTGAGAAAAATATTATTATATCTGTTCATTTTTAATCTCCATTGATTTACAGATATTTTATCCAAAGCTATTTATAAACTATAACCCTGAACCAACATCTCATTTTTAGAAAATAAACCATTGTGAGTATCATCTGCATCATCATTTTATTGAAACCACCCTTTCGAGTTCCCTTCAAATCCTGTATGAGTACACATTCTCTCATTCTCATGCTCCCCAAATTTTATATGAAATGTGGTTCTACCTAAGCACCTTGGCTTAATAAGTTTTTTTTCTCTCAACACTATGCAATACCCTCCTCCCCTATTACCACCTAAACTCTTCTCTGGAAAATAACTAGTTGCACTTCCTTTAAGTCATATCCTTTGGAAAGCTTTTCTTGATCCATCCCTATTGCCCTCACCATTAGGTAATATTGATAGTTTTTTGGCTGACACTCACATAACTAAGTTTTACTAATTATGTGAATTAGTCATGTCTATTAGTTAGCTGAGTTACCATGTTTAATTTATTGTATTTATTATACTCTAATAGATGACTAGAGGAACCGGAAATGGTTAATCTTTCTTGCCTTAATTCACTCTTCTATTAAAGAGGAAATTAAGGTTAGTAGTTCCCAACTCAAGTTGCTGTGCTGATCAAAGTGCTCACAGTAATAGTCATATAATAATGACTCCATAAATGCTTTTTCTTATTGCTGATGTGGTGTTGTTTTTGGTCATTACTATTAGTAGTAGTATAGCAGTAGTAGTAGTGTAGTAATGTAATGGTGGTAGTAATTGTAGTTATAATGGTAGTTTTATGTTCTAGAGGGCAGGGACAGAGTTCTAGTAGTTTATTTAAACCCAGCACCTAGTCCAATTCCGATAACATACATAACTAAATAATTTTCTTTAAAAATGAGCTATTGAATTCATTATTAAACTTGAAATGCATGTTGGGTGACTTTCTCAAGGTTATTTCCTACCCTACAAGTTTTATAGTTATGCTAGGAAACTGGCTCGTGTTGACAAATGATGAAAACACAAAATAACATAAAAACCACAGAAGAGTTAGTACAAGTTTCAGCATAAACACTAGCAGGAAGTGCCCCAAAATTTTGCTTTGGAAATAAGGGAATGATTCAGAGAAGTGACATTTGCTCTTTAATGCTGCTGAGCAAATATCTCCAGTAATGAGGTATAGAGATATCCATTTTTAAACAATCTTTTAAACCCAGTATAATTTATGTAACTAACATTTGGAAACCATTAGTGTAGAAGAAATGGGAAGCTATTATCAGTTTCTCACACCACATTGTACATCTCCTTGCAAAAACTTGACTGAGATAAATAGTAAGGTGATAAGGTAAAAACTCCAGAAGCCCCAGGTGTGAGTATCCACAGCATGGGAAATAAATTAACACCTAGAAAAGCACATTACTACCTTCTCTATTTTGTGTGAAATTGGCTTTCTTAATGACAGATCAAGTAATATTAATTGTTAGCATCAAATATTTATAAAGCATGTTTTAATTTATGTTTGCTGTATGACAAAAACAAAAGTAAATAAAAGTAGGCTGATCTATTGAAAAATAGTCTCTGAAACACAAGACTGTGAAATCCCCAGTGAAAATACAGATCATAAGAAAACTTCATTAAGTAGTAATTTTCAGCTGTTTGCAAAATTAGTAAGGTAAAGTTGAGGTAGGGATGGGGAATTTCCACAAGTTTCAGAGGCTCTCCTGTTGAGGGATTTAGAACAGGATTAGTGTCACAGCCATCATATCATAGAGAGGCTCATAATTAACTGGAAACAAACATGAGATTAAGCTATATAAGGTATGTAATTTTTTAGAAAACTTGTACTTGTGAGTTGGTAATCTTTTTGCTTGTTAGCAAATGGAACATAGTTTTTAATAAGGGCATTAGCTTAAATCACACATAAAACGGTCTTAGGTTTAAGTAAGCTTGATAAAGTATTGAAGACTGAAGAGGAAATACTGACTGTTCATTCCACCTTAATACAAGGGCACCCAGAAGACAAGGACATTTGAAATAGCAAAAACAAAAGAAAAGACCTTCTGAGAGCCAAAACAGCCAGAGATACGTCAACACCAGAGCAGTCAGGACCTTGCGAACAGCTATGTAAAAACCAAGCCTTTAAATAGAAAAAAAGCTTGATAAAAGTCTGAGTTAATCTTGGAGAAACAAAAAAAGCAAATATATTAAAAGTTTTAAAGTCTTTAAGTTATCAGAACATATCCATTTGTCTATAAGTAATCGATTTTTCTTAACTTTTTATTGAAATACAATATATAGTCAGATATATATAGAAATCATATTAAACAGCTTGAGAAATTTTCACCAGAAATGAAAAAAAAATCTAGATAAAGAACCCATTAGATAATGAAATGTAGCATTACCGGAATTCTAGAAGTATACCTTGTAACCCCTTTTAAGCACCACTCCAACAAGGGTGATTTTTATTTCTCTTGCATCTGGAAACAAAAGTTTGTTTGGAATCCTATAGGATGTACTCTTTTTGTTCTAATTTCTTTCATTCAATAATATACTTGTAAAATTCAAACATCATATTGCATATAGTTGTAGTTAATTCCTTTTCATTGCTATGTAGAATTGCATCATCACGTAAACAGCATAATTTATGTATCCAATCAACTATTGAAGATCACTTGAGTATTTTCTAGTTTTAGAGTATTACTCTTGGTAGTGCCATGACCATTCTGATATGTGTCTGTTGATGAAATGCCTGTTGATGAACATTATTTATATGGTAAATATATACATAGAATATATTCTGATATATACCTAGGAGTAGAATTGTAGGAATATAGAGTATGCATATATTCAACTTTGGTGGATACCACCAAATAGTTTTACAAAGTGGTTGAACTTTCTGTAAAACAGTAGAGAGTTCCAGTAGCTCAAATCCTTGCCCACATTTGGTATTTTCCATGATTTTTAAAATTTTATTAAAAAATTTTAGTGGTTGCTTTCATGCAATTTAACTTGCATTTTCTTAATGACTGATACAATTTAGAACCTTTCCATATGCTTATTGGTCATTTGGATATGCTATGCTATACTTAAAAACTGTTCAAGTATTTAGCATTTTTGCTATTGAGCAGAGCTCTTTAGATGGCCTGAATATGACTCCTCTGTTAGAAGAAGGTATTGTAATACCTTCTCCCACTCTGTGGACTGCATTATATTTTTAGTGGTTTCATGTGATGAACAGAAGTCCTTAATCTTAATACTGTTCAGTACACCATTGTTTTCATTTATATCAAGCCCAAAACTTCCTTTGTGTTTCTTTGTAACTAATCACTCCCCCATCCACCACCTCTGGCAACCACTGTCAGGGGTTTGTGTCAATGGTTCTAATTTCTGTCACTATAGTTTTGCCTTTCCAGAATGTCATGTACATAGGATAATAAAACTTTCAGCCTTCTGTATCTTGATTCTTTGGTTTCTCTTTTTCTACTCTTTCTCTATGCAACTTTAAAATTCAGTAAACTATTCATTTTTATTTTGATTTTCTTCATTCTAAAAGAAAATTGCTGATTTTCATTCCAATTTTTTGTATATTTTTATTACTACATTATCAGCTTATAAAAGATTGCATTTAATGAAGATATGCATTCTTGGAGGGAAAATATGGGTATACTTACTTATTGGAGTGATAAACACTTTTTTTTAATAACATGCCATAGCTATATTGAAAGCTATATGAATTGTCTCTGACTGAAGGGGATAGGCATCAGCCAAAACACCATAATACTGCAGATGAGGTGATTACTGGTTCTGCTTTAGCATATTTATATCCATTCGTGTCTTATTAGTTTCTAACATATTTGCCAATATTTTTATTCTCAAAACCAGGGAAAATCTGAATCAAATTAAGAAATATCTTTAGCAGAATATATTTGCTTCAGATTTTTCTATAAAGAAGGGCCTAGGGGAGGCTGGGCACAGTGGCTCACATCTGTAATCCCAGCACTTTGGGAGGTCGAGGTGGGCGGATCATGAGGTCAGGAGATCAAGACCATCCTTCCTAACACAGTGAAACCCTGTCTTTACTAAAAATACAAAAAATTAGTCAGGCATGGTGGCAGGCACCTGTAGTCCCAGCTACTCGGGAGGCTGAGGAAGGAGAATGGCGTGAACCTGGGAGGCAGAGCTTGCAGTGAGCTGAGATTGTGCCACTGCACTCCAGCCTGGGCAACAGAGCGAGACACCATCTCAGAAAAAAACAAAACAAAAACACTCTAATTGAAATAGAGGTGTTATAATCATTAATTACAAAAGAATGAGTAGTCTTACTAGCAACTTCTTTTTCTCAAAAAAAAAAAAGAAAAAAAGAAGGGCCTAGGGGAGGGGCTCCTAAAAATACTATAATTAATCATATAATTATGTGTCACTCATCTCAAGTCTAAAGAAAACTCTTCAAAAAAGGAAGGAGGAAAGCTCACATGACAGATAGTATACTGTAGATACTCATTATTTGTGAATTCCATATTTGCAGATTTGCCTATGTACTAAAATTTTTTGTAACCCCAAAATCAACACCTGAGGTGGCTTTTGTTAATTCACAGAATGTGCACAGGTACAATAGAAAAAGAAATTGTTGTCAGACAGGCATGTTCCCAGATAAGGTGAAACAAGCAATGCTCTGCCTTCTGGTTTTAGCTCTCATACTGTAAACAAGTGTCCTTTAGATGGTATATTTAGTGCTACTTTTTTTTTCTTTGCATTTCTGTGTTCTTTGTTGGTGATCTTGCTATTTAAAATGCCCCCCAAACTAAAGTGCTGTTTAGTGTCCTTAAGCCTAAGAAAGCTGTGATATGCCTAATGAGGAAGGTACATGTGTTAGATAAACTACGTTCAGGCATGAGTTACAGTGTTACTGATCATTTTCAATGTTAATGAATCAATGGTATATATTTAAAATACATATTTAAACAGAAACACACCAAAAAGCAGAGTTATGTATTGGTTAGTTGATGTCAATGTTGTGATCAAAGGCTCACAGGAGCTTAATCCTATATTTATTTCTCCTACGGGCAATGATTCAGTATTTGCTAATTCAGTGTTCATGATGAATTTCTAGAATGTAGCTACTGTGAATAATGAGAATCAACTATATTTACAAATATAAACAATTTTTTAAAAACATAAGCAAATGTGTTGTAATTTTAAAAAGTAAAATAAATATGATTTTCAGGGAGAAATTTGTTAACCAGTAAATAATATATTTAATGAATATTAATGATTGACATCACAATATTAATATACTAATATAACGAGTCCTTTGTGTATAGATGAAGAATTTAAAACTTCAGAGTATGCTGAATGTCACTTTAGAGCTAATGGTTACTAATTATCTTTTTGTGCGAGCGCCACATAACCATCTATAATGCCTAGGTGATTACAATGATAATAATATTTGTGCAAGTGATATGTATATTTCTAAATAATTTATTACCGAAATCCATATGGTAAGCAAGTATGTACTAAAAATAATTTCAATCTAAGAAGAATGTTGTCATTTGCTAAAAGTGGGTGATTCATTGATTCATTCCACTAAATTTCAAATATATAACAATAATCTCAATAGTCAATGAAACTTCTGTACTTATTGTATACGCACATTTAGTAAGCATGATCTAAGGTCTTCCTTCATCTTAATTTTATGTGTCGAAAGAAATATGTACTTTAACACTGACTGACTGACAGAAGTATTTACAAATATTTACTCATGAAGCTGTCACCAAATTCTCTTGCATTCTAAGTTTCCTTTTACCTCCTAAATATTTTTGACATTTTAGAGGTATGTTGGTTGGATGATTTACAAACACATTTGTGTCATTAAGACTGTTTTTAAGTTTTAAAATTTTCTAATCTTTCAAAATGCATTTGTAATTGGGGTGCAATTAGATTATGTAGCTTAAAATATTTTATTTTTTGATATCACAACATATGATAGTGATCCTTTATTACTTGATATTTCTCAGTACACAGGTCAGAATGTTTGTTTAGAAGTAAAGTGTGAACAACAAAAAGTATAATATCACTAATTAGATTAATTTTGATTATATACATGATATTAAGGGGTATAAATGTATTTATTCCAACCTATGAGATAATGGTACCTTTGAAATATTTAAATATTGTTAGAAAAAAACAGACATAATCATCTTTTGTATTGAACAATAAGTCTATTCTAAAATAGTCAATAATATTTGTTCAACACATTTAGCTCTTATCATATTTTTGTTACCTTAAATGTTATATCAATTGTTTATAATTTCATATTTTAATCATATTTCTTCAATATGTCAGCCATCCTTGATGACAAGGATTTTGGTGTCTGGCAGTCATGTATTCAAAAATCCATATCCGCTACTTAGTTGCTGTGCTTCATTGAGCAAATTACTTTATATATTAGAGAAAAAAATGGCCAGGCATGGTGGTTCACGCCTGTAATCCCAGCACTTTGGGAAGCCGAGACAGGTGGATCACCTGAGGTCAGGAGTTCAAGACCAGCCTGACTAACATGGAGAAACCCCGTGTTTACTAAAAATACAAAATTAGCTGGGCATGGTAGCACATGCCTGTAATCCCAACTACCTGGGAGGCTGAGGCAGGAGAATAACTTGAACCCAGGAGGTGGAGGTTGCGGTGAGCTGAGATCATGCCATTGTACTGCAGCCTGGGCAAAAAGAGTAAAACTCCACCTAAAAAAAAAAAAAAAAAAAAAAAAAAAAGGCAGAAAGTGCTATGACCTTTGCACCAACGTAATAATTAAGTTTCTATTTCCTCATCTTGTTTATTTCAATTATTTATTGACTTGTCTTCCCTAGATTGCAAGCTTCACAGGGGTTGAGAAAAATGCTTGGTTACTTTTTTGCCCAGTCGTGGATTAGCTCCACATATGCCACAAGTTAAATAATATGCTTATTAGATGGAAATAAAATATAGTGAAGAGGTACTGGAAAGTGAATGAGAACAAAAATCAGCTAAGATATTATATTTTGTATGAGAAATATGATACAATTTGTTATCTCAATAGAATTCTTTTTAAAACATTTTTTTAAAAAGGCTTTGATTTGTATATCTTTCTTACAAGTAACTTTTATCTTTTTAAGTTTCAGTATGTTATTTAAGAAACTATAGGCATTTAGTATTTTTTATCAAGTTATTAAATAGTAATAGAAATTATTAATCAAACATTTCAGCTTTCACTTTTAAACTTCACATTTATTGCAAAATTATCAAAAGTAGTTTCTTAAGGGAAGCATGTTATTCATTTCACTATTTCTTCTACTGATAATTAAAACCTATAAATGCAATTCTTTTAATACTTTTATTTAGTGCAGGAAGTAACACGTAGTTTCATGTAGTGTAAGATGTACACCTTGGGTTTATTTTTATTGCAATATGTTAATATATTTTGATGTGTAGGCTATTTATTTGATTATCTTACTAGATTTTCTGTGTTGGCATTGTGATTTATGTTTGCTAGAGAAAATTATAATTTAATTTGTCATATATGTTTTTATTTAATGTATATTCTGTGACAGCAAGTGGTAAATTGAACTATTGTCTAAAGCTATACATCAGAAGTCATTATCTTTTGGGTTTTTGTAGTATTTTTAACAGGACATTTTGGATATGTTATGCTAGTCTGATTGTCTGACTTTTTATTTCTCTTAACTCTTGTTCATCATAAATGTTAGTGGATACAAAGAGAATTCTTGACCTGTTTCTGCTGCACATTTAAGTAACGTGCTTATCACTGAAATTGTCTAAAAAGATTTCACACTTTCTGTCAGAACAGCAGATTTATCCACTGTTGAAGACTTCTCCAGAAAATGTCTTGTACAGAGAAATAATTCAGATAATCCCTCCTATTTATTTTATAATTAAAATAATTAAAGATCATATCATTGGAGAAGGAGAAGTGATGGATCAAAGTAGCAGACAAAGCTTCTGCAACCTATTTCCTTCCTCAGATTCTTAAAAATGATAGGGAAGTTCACATGTATGTGATGCATACACACGGAGATCTTTTCCTGTTGCCTTAGAATCTGATCTGAAATATCAAAGCCAAGAAGAGTGGATGATGAGTGCCACAACATGTTATAGCAAGGCGACTGCCTGGGTCCTTTAACAATCCTTCTGATATTCCACCTGCAGCCTCTACACACTAGGAAACCTGTGCTATGGTACCAACATGAGTGTGGTGACAGTATTTTTGGCAGAGTTTGCAAATGTTTTCAGGAGTTTGGAGAAACATGAAGTCTAGAAGTTGGGAGGAGAAACTCATAAAAGTTTACAGTGAGAATATCCTGTATATACAGAGTTTGGTAGAGTAGAAGTGAGTACATTTCCCTGTGGACCATATTAACACCACAAAGAAAAAACACATGGTAAAAGCTGTCTTCACATATTTGCTACCCAAGAAAATTACTAGATGGAGCAGAAGACTTCTCCAAAACAGAAATTATAAACATGTCACAAGAAATCCCCAGGCCTTGTTAAAGAATATGAAAATGCTGTGGTCTACGGAACGCAGTCTCTCAAGAACTCCCAGAAGTATTTCACAGGAGAAAACAAGCATTTGGATGACTTCCATTACAGAGGGCATTCAGTGAAAAAATAAGTGCAACAAACACTAGCTATGGAAAGAAATCTTTGCTCTATTGCCCCTTTCCTGTTATCTTTCATGTTCATGTAACCATTATCCTCACATAGAGTGAGAAATATAAGGTAATAAAAAAAGTGAAAGAACACAGTACATTCCCATTATCTCTAATTCTGGAATCTGACCAAATTTAGACTGAGGATTGAGACATGGGAAAGCAAAGGGAGATGTCATGAATGGAATGAGAAATTGTAGGTTTTTTAAATTAATGAATAGAGTTAAGATTGATATATAGTAAACTGAACATAGCTAACGTATACAATTTGGTAAGTACACACTCAGTGAATTATCGCCACAATCAAGACATTGAATTTTCCTTCATCTTCACATTTCATTTTGCCACCTTGTAATCCATCTGTCTCACTGCTTACCATCCACAAGCAGCTACTGTTTTTCTTTCTGTCAGAGAATTAGTTCATATTTTTCTGTAGTTTTGTATAAATGGAATTGTACAGCTTGGATCATTGGCTTCTTTCATTCAGTATAATAATTTTGAAAATTATTAATTTTATTGCACACATAAATAATTCATTCATTTTTTAATGCTGAGTATTCTGTTGCGTGGCTATAGTATAATTTGTTTATGTATACATAGGTTGTTGAATATTTTGGTTGTATTTTATAATTAAAGCTTCTATGAACATTCATGTACACAGCTTTTTTTTTTTTTTTTTTTTTTTGAGATGGAGTCTCACTCTGTCGCCCAGGCTGGAGTGCAGTGGCACGATCTCAGCTCACTGCAGGCTTTGCCTCCCGGGTTCACGCCATTCTCCTGCTGCAGCCTCCTGAGTAGCTGGGACTACAGATGGCTGCCACCATGTCTGGCTAATTTTTTGTGTTTTTAGTAGAGACGGGGTTTCACCGTGTTAGCCAGGATGGTCTCGATCTCCTGACCTCATGATCTGCCTGCCTTGGCCTCCCAAAGTGCTGGGATTACAGGCGTAAGCCACCACGCCCGGCCGTCATGTACACATCTTTTATGGGCATATGCTTTTGGGAAAAGACCTAAGAGTGGTAATTGTAGGTGTATGACTTAATTTATAATAAACAGCAAAACTTTTTTTTTTAAAGGGTTGTACCACTAGAAATTCTGAGAAGAGATGACTGAGAGTTTTCTTCCCATCCTTGCCAGCATCCCATGATGTCATTTTCATTTTAGCCATTCTATTTCATTGTAATTTTAATTTGTATTTTTTATGACTAATGTTTACTTGCCATTCTTATATCTTCTTTTGTGAAGTATTTTTCACATTTTATCCAATTTTATTGTGTTGTTTTTCCTCCTATTACTGAGTCTTAAGAATTTTAAAATATTTTATAAATTGATTCATTACTAAGAAGTGGGAAACAAGAAGGAAATCCAAGGATATATACCCAGCATTTCTGGTTTAGTGAAGATTCAAGTCAGTTGCTGTTTAGCTAAACTCTGGTGCCTTTTGTGTATATATATATGTGCGTGTGTGCACACACATGTGCACATGCAGGTGCTTGCATGCTTGTGTGCATGTGTGTATATGTGTGTAGAGACAGACATCGAGAGAGAGAGATTTTTATTTTGTTTGTTTTTTGCTAGGAGTCATATTCTTAAAGATTTATCTGTTGAAATTGTTCAACCTTTCATTCAGAGATTTTTTAAATATACTTTGCACTTTTATTTTAGATTCATGGGTTTGTGTGTAGGCTTTTTACATGGGTATACTGTATGATGCTGAGGGTTGAGTTGTGAATGATCCCATCACCCAGGTAGCAAGCATTGTACCCAATAGGTAGTTTCAGCCCTTGCCCCTGTCCTTCTCTGCTGTCTCTAGTAGTTCCCAGTGTCTCTTGTTCCCATATTTATGTCCATGTGTACTCAATGTTTAGCTCCCACTTATAAGTGAGAAAATGTGGTATTTGGTTTTCTGTTCCTACATTAATTCACTTGGGAGAATGATATCCTAAGTGTTGCTGCAAGAACATGATTTCATTTATTTTCATGGCTATGAAGTATTCTGTGGAGTATATATACCACATTTGCTTATCCAGTCTCACATTGATGAGCACTAGGTTGATCCCAAGTCTTTGCTATTGTGAATAATGCTGCAATGAACAGATAAGTGCATGTGTATTTTGGTAGAACAATTTCTTTTCCTTTGGGTATATATCCAGTAATGGGTTGCTGAATCAAATGGTAGTTCTGTTTTAACAGAACTACATCTCAAATTTCTTAGAGAAATTCAACGGTAATTCATGCTTCTGCTGGGTTCTTGGAAGTACTTTAACTGTGGAATTATTTTTAAACTGAATTCTCAGTCTACAGTTTTTAAACAATCCAGTTGGAGTAAATTTAGTCTGCAAACACATTTAAGAGCCCTACTAATACTCATAAATAAACTACGTCCTTCATACTTGAAATAAAATGAAAGCAGTCTCCTTCCTAGAATTTTTAACCCCAATTTTTTTAATGAATCAGCATTGCTATTATCTATTTCTAGGTTCACAAAAGTGTTTTAAAAAGTTAATATATGTGTTTTTCATAGTTCGTACACTCAATAGTTAGAATGC
This sequence comes from Pan troglodytes, assembly GCF_028858775.2. NCBI lineage: Eukaryota > Metazoa > Chordata > Mammalia > Primates > Hominidae > Pan > Pan troglodytes. The sequence continues at coordinate 157,988,277 of NC_072398.2, read as the reverse complement.
TTACTCTTCAGAAATTTAAAGTACAGCTAATATAAATAATGAGAAGCCATTTGTTTGCATTTATGGCCCTTTAAACAGACAAACATTAAAATACACCTATATACTCTCCCGTATATATTTTATTTACACACATAAACACATATGCACAAACTTGCATCTATGTTAGAAAGGTTCAAGTTACTCCTCCTACAATGTTAATGCATATATATATCTGTTATATATAATATATTGATATTCTCTACAATGTATTAGTATAGGGCTTCTAAAACGTCATTTGGCTTATATATCAAAAGTCTTTAAAAGGTACACATACTTTCATCATAATTTCATACATGAAAATTTTTTCTAAGGAAATAATTATAATTTTGATGAATAGCTAGAAGAATGTTTATTGCAGAATTACGTATTACATGGAAGAAAAATTAAGAAATAAAAGAAAATTAAAATCAACTGAAATATCAAACTAAAGGGGTTATATGCATGAATTATTATTTATTAATATAATAGTATATTATATTTAAAATAATACTTAAAAATGGCTTTTTTTCTAGCATATTAGAAGTATTAACTTACATAATCTTCATAACAACACTATTAGTTGCTGTATTGTCTCCATCTTCAGTTTACAGATGAGAGAATTGAAGCATGGGATGATTAAGACATTTTCCCACTACTGCAGAGCTATTAAATAGTGAAACCAGATTGAAACTCAGGAAACCTGTGTCCAGAGTCCATGCATCTGAGTTTATGACTCTATGCTTTCCTATTATATTATTATACTTTTACTATTATAAATTTAAGATGTATGCCGCTTGAGAATAATTAACATTACAAAATTTTAAATAAAATATAATAGTATGTACTGTATGATTGTAATGTATGTGTTTGTGTAAGTAAGAAAAAATCTGAAAGAGCACAATTTTTAATCTAGGAAGGATGAAATTATGAAGAATAATTGGTGTTACTTTTTATTTTGCTCTCTTAAATTTTCTACAGTGAGATTATACAGTAGTAGTACTTTGTAATAAACTATTTAAATAAAATCAGGCAGTGAATTATAGCCTGTGTTTGAATTAAAAATACAATAAAGAGGCCGGGCGCAGTGGCTCACACCTGTAATCCCAGCACTTTGGGAGGCCGAGGCAGGGGGATCACGAGGTCAGGAAATTGAGACCATCCTGGCGAACATGGTGAAACCCTGTCTCTACTAAAAATACAAAAAAAAATTAGCCGGGCGTGGTGGCGGGTGCCTGTAGTTCCAGCTACTCCGGAGGCTGAGGCAGGAGAATGGCCTGAACCCAGGAGGCGGAGCTTGCAGTGAGCCAAGATCGCGCCACTGCACTCCAGCCTGGGCGACAGAGCAAGACTCCCCGTCTCACACACAAAAAAGAAAATACAATAAAGGCTGGGGCAGTGGTTCATGCCTGTAATCCCAGCATTTTAGGAGGCCAAGGTGGGCGGATCACTTGAAGTCAAGGGTTGGAGACCAATATGGCGAAACCCCGTCTCTAGTAAAAATACAAAAATTAGCTCAATGTGGTGGTGTGTGCCTGTTATCCCAGGAGGCTGAGGTAGGAGAATCGCTTGAATCCAGGAGGAGGTTGCAGTGAGCCAAGATCATGCCACTGCACTCCAGCCTGGGAGGCAGAGTGAGACTCCATCTTAAAAAAAAAAAAAAAAAAAGCATCACAGTAGAATGTCTCTGTGTGTTTGTGTGTGTGTGTGTGTGTGTGTGTGTGATTTGCTTTATTGTGATTATTGTGATATTTGCTTTATTGCCATGGTCTGAAACCAAACCCACAATATCTCTAAGGTATGTCTGTATAAGTTCCTAAGCATAGTATGGAGGCATATCTAACTAATGTGTACCATTTTAAGTAGTGGCTACTTTTGAATTTACACTTTCACATGAATTTTAGAATCAGTTTGACTAGTTCTAAGGTAAGTCCTCTTGAGAGTTTTAAAACAGGATAAAACTTAACCTTCGCATTCATGGCCATGATATTCTTCTCCATTATTCAAGTTTTCTTAACTATCTTTCAAAAAAAGGACATAAGACCCTAGCATATTTCTTGTTAGGTTTTTCCTAGGTAACTTTTAATTGCTATTATAAACAATATCCATTTTTTCCCATAAAATATTGCTATACGTTTGTATATTAATCTTGTACTGTTTCCTTTTTCAACATTGGTTCTGATAGCTTTTCAGTTGTCTGTCTTTCATATTCTAAGTAATATTTCTTACAAATAATGAGATTTGCTTTCACTTTCCAGTTTATCTCATTACTTTTACTTGTCTTATCGCCCTGGCTGGGACACCCAACAATACTGATGAATAGAAATTGTAGAGGGTATCCTTGTTTGATCCCTGAAAAGAATTCTCCTAGCATTTTACCCTTGTATACAATGATTGCTAGATATAACTTTTAACAGGTTAAAAAATTTCTAGTTTGATAAGTCTTTTTTAGTGAACATGGTGTGGTGGTTTTGAATGTGATCTACTCCAGTTAAAGACTATGACAATCTATTATTATCACTATTCAAACTCATGAATAACGAACAGTATGTAACAAATCAATGATATATGTTTTACTTTAGCACCCAGGAAGCTCAAAAACAAACTATCTGAATATAAAAATCTGATCTGATCTGAACAGCATAACCTGATCATCTATATGACTTTGACACCATTCCCTCCCCCAACATACCGCCTATTCTAATTTATATTATCCTAAATGTTTTTCTCTTATTTTTCTATATTATTGAGTGGATTTCCTATCAATTGCCATACATTTTTAATGGAATAAGATAAAGTATAAATAAAAACTTTTAAAAATGTGGCTACATTTGGATTTAAAGTGAAACCTTAATTAACTGAAATTCAAAACCTGTAAGCTTTTGTGTTTTGTTTGCTTGTTTGACTTGGTACTTTTGCAAGAAAAGCTTGTCAAAAGATAACAGTGTTCAGAAAATTCCCTGAACATTGAGAATTTTGGTAGAATTGTATTCATTCAGCCCAGTCTGTAATACCATGTCCACATGTACATGTAGTACACACATCTATATTTTATACTATTTTCAGATGATTTGTATGTTTCAAGTCTTGACAATGACCGCTAAGGGTATCTGAGGATAGAACAAGTGCATTAAAGGATAGGCTCTCATTGAAACTTCAAAGAGAGAAATTAAAACAACTGAATTTCTCTCCTCATTGACAGGTGGCTAATAACTGATCCAGCTCATGTACTCTGGCAGCATTGCATAGGTTCAGGTTGAGTTATTTTCCTCTTCTGGAAGCTGTTAATGTGTTGCTTTGCTTGCTGCTAGAACAGATTTCACTCCCTTGGTGGCATTGCTGTAGCTATCAAAATAGTTGTCACACTGAGTATTTGTGTACTTTGAGCCTTAAGAAGGGTCTCTTCACATGAATACCATTTTGCTTAACTTACTGTCATTATGGTTCCATGACTACATGGGTTCCTAGGTACCTGGCATAATGCAGCAGATTATGTTATATTTCTATCTTGAAGCTGACCCTCATAATGGAGTTTGTAGCTCCTGAACTCCTTGCTCCTTCATTAGATATAGTTACAATTTGCCTTCAGCAAATGCAGAGTTCATTCCTATCAAAGAGATATTTGACTCTGATCATTGTTTGATGCTTAATAAATATAAAAGTAAATTGATATTAAAAGCAATGTAGTATAGTGAATATTCATTATCACTTTCACCACTAATTAAAATTTTGACCATAGGTCTATAATTCAGTATCAGTGAGTCTCAAATTTGTTACCCATAAAACAATGGTAAAGCATTCTTGGTCAGATAAAACAGGTAACTAAACCACTTTATTTCTTTAAATTCCCCTCACAGTCTAATGGCCATTTAGAATATGTTTATGCCTTGGCATGAGGTGCAGTGTGCTGCAGGGAAGACATGGAAATTCAGCGCCTCTGCTGAAGTCCTAAAGCAGTGATATTCAAGTGCCTGTTGAGGAAAAGACTTGAAGTAAAGGAGAATAAGAAATTCATCCTTTCTGCGCTCTTCATCTTCACTCTACTGACAGGGATTGCATGATGTAAAGTATAAGAAATTGTAGAATTTCCTTACTAATATAAAAATTGTCAATGCAAAGTAATTAGGATGTATACGTGCACAAGGTCACTTCTGCTTGCTATTGGCATAAGGGTAACATTGATATGGAAAATTATGATATTAAGAGGGTTTGAATCTGAACTACCCTTGTTTCCTAAGTTTCTGGCTCTTGCTGTCAAAGTATAGAAGATCCTAAGAATACAATTGCCCTAGAGGCTTATGAAGCTACATTACTTCACAGGACTGAAAGTTAATGGGCCGTGGTTAGTACTGGGGTTAGAAGCAGAGTACAACTCCTAGGTAATGCGTCATGATACATGATCATGTCACCTCAGGAAGGTATGAAATTTGCAGTAATTTCATCTCTGAAATAAATATTCATGGTTTAAAACTTAGTCATTTGCTATATATGAAATGTATCATATATAATAGCAGAAATCAGCCATGTGAAGATGACTTTCATTCCCTCCAAATCTCTGGATCAATTTTATTATCTGTGATGGCCTTATAGTAAATAAATATAAACCATATACTATAATTTTTAAGGCTCAGACAGAATTCCAGCCCAGATATTACTTGGGAAAGAAGTGTCCCTATGACACTACAGATATAATGCCCTACCCTAGACCCCAGAGTGATAAAGATCTTCTTTATATCACAAAGCAGTGATGTTCTGAAAAGAGTATTCCACAGAGAAGAATGTTAATCCCCATGTCTATAACTATAAACCCTGCTAAAGATAGGCCTTACCTGGAATCCAATTTATCAAAGCAAAATAAGAAAATCTACAAAAGTGTAATCAAAAAATGAAGTATTTTTGAGGGGAAAAGGAATAATGAAAATGAAAACTATAGAATTTAGATCCGATGAATCAAGGACAAAGTTGTCTGCCCTTTTCCCAATTATTTCCTAGCTTATTGCTTTAGAGCATCACAACCACAGCAGAAACTTTCCTCAGGGATCTGATGATTAACCCCAGAAAGTTGTCCAGACAATTTTCTTAATTTCACTAATCTCAAAAAGATTAGGAATGACACGAGAAGGCCTTTCTTTCCCTGACTCCAGTTTATGGAAGACTGTACATTAAGATGCTATCATGATTTTGCCACCATTCTAAAGCCAGGTGCTGAGATGTGCAGACATTACCCAAAGTACATGAAATCAGAATCATGGTATTTTTTAGTAAAATAATGGATCAGTTCTCTTAGCTTCTAAAGTGCAATTTGATTTTTTAAAAATGTTTTGGAATTTCAGTGAAGTAAAATATTCTTGGACATCATGATAACATTTGCTTATTACCCACTGATTATGTTTAGTAATTGGGCTGTTATTTTATACATATATAACATTTTAAAATATTTTATCTGAAAGCATATGAAGATAAATTATATTTGTATCATACATAGGTTTTATAATGTTACCATTGAGCAAGGGAAAAATATATTCTTGCCTCTCATCAGTTTTAAGATGATAAATCAGAACCATGAAAGCTATCAAAATCTAAGCTGCTGTTTTCCAAAAAAATTAACAAGTTTGTTTGAAAATTCATATTGATAACTAAAGGATCCAGAAAACTCAAAGGAATCTTGAAAATGAAGAACAAACAGATCAGAGGTGGAAGACTCACACCAGGCCATTACAAAACTGACTATTAAGCTATAGTGATGAAGGCAGAGGTATTGACCTTAAGACAGATGAATAAATAGATCAATGGAAGAGGAATGAAAGTACAAAAATAAATCCAGGTATTTATGGGCAATTGATTTTTGACAAGTGTGCCAAGATAATTAAATGGGAAATAGTATTTCAATATATGATACTGGGAAAAGTGTGTATCCACATACAAAAAAATAAAATCAGATCTCTAACTCAAACCATGTACAAAAATTCACTCAAAATGAACTAATCAGCTAAACTGAAAAGCTAAAACTAAAAATCTCAGAGGAAAACACAACAGTAAATTTTTCTTACCTTTGATTAGGTAATGGTTTATTAGATATGACACCAAAAGCATAAATGACAAAAAAATGGATAGGTTAGATTTCTTAATTAAAATATTTTGTGTTTCAAATAATACCATTAAAAAGTGAAAAGATAATCCATATAATGGCAAAAAATATTTGTAAATAATATATCTGATAGTGCCTAGCATGCAAATTATGTATTTTTATAACTAAACAACACAAAGATTTTAAAATATGCAAATGATTTGAATACAGATTTTTCTAAAGAAGGTGCACAAATAACAAATAGTACATGAGAAGATATTTAACATCATTATTCTTTGGGAAAATGCAAATCAAACTAACAATGTAATATAAATGTATATCTATCAGGATGGTCCTAACAAAAAGAGATGCATAACTGCAAGTGTATGAAAAAATTGGAACTTGAATACATTGCTGGTGGAAATATAAAGTGGTGAAGCAGTCTTGAATACAACTTAGCACTTCTTCAAAATGTCAACGTTCTTTGTTGAAACATTTCCACACAAACATGTATATTTGTGTGGAAAACATTTCCACACAAAATGTATATATGAATGTTTGTAGCAGCATTCCTCCTCATTATACAACAGAAACAACAGAAATGTCCTTCAAATGGTGAAGAGAGAAACAAAAGCTGGTATATCTATTCAATGGAATATAATTAAGTAATATAAAGGAATGAAATACTGATACATACTATAATTTGGATGAACCTTGAAAACATTAATGCTAAGTGAATGAAGCCATTTATTTTTGATTCACATATTTATGATTTAATTTATATAAAATGTCCAGAATAGTATACACATATTTATGATTTAATTTATATAAAATGTCCAGAATAGTATGTCTGTTATTGCCATGGCTGGGTAAATGGGTAATGGGAAATAACTGCAATTGGTATGGGGCTTTTTGAGCATGGTGAAGTATTCTGAAATTAGTCATTATGGCTTTATAGCTCTGTGACTCTACTAAGGGCCACCGAATTTTACACTTTAAAAGTCATATTTTATGTTACATAAATTATATATCAACAAAGCCATTATTTAAAGAATAAAAACAGAACATTGAGCAAAGTAATTGCTGAAAAATGCTCATATAAATTTATGGCAAATCTGAATTCATATCAGTTTTAAGATTTAGAATCTACAATCTAGAATTGTGTATTGCTTTAAACCAGTCAGATCTGATGATTATTATGATGCTAAGAAAGAGGCCAGATCAGTTACATTATACAGTGAGAAGTACAGTAGCTCAAAGAGAGATCTGTAGTTACAGCACAACACAAGTTTAAGCGAAGTTTATTATCAGGTAGTAAACAGGTATCAGCTCCTAGTCTCTCTGATTAATTGCAGCTCTCTACCTAAAATATTGTTGCTAGATTCTGAGGCAACACTTGGGAGTGTCAGAAAGGCTTTTAGGTAAATTAGAGATCTTTACCATCATCAAGAAAATGATAATTTGTCAAGAGAACTACCTGTATTTCCTTTTCTCATCTAGGAATGTAGCTCAAAATGAAATTGATAGCTGAGATAAGAATGGATGTACTTACTGAATTCTGTGTCATATTTCACTCAACCCTTATGGCAAGTCTATGAGGTAGACACTTTTGGTTTCCCATTTTATAGTTAAAGAAACTGATATTTTGAGATTGCATTACTTGCCTAAAATTACTTTAATACAAGAATTTAGCATTTCAAAGTTCCAAGTGATTTTGCTATTAATTCTTTACTCCTATTGCCCAACATTGCCTCTAGCTGTCCAATGACTCAGAAACATCAGAACGGTGGAGGCAAAACATTATTTCGCTTCACATTAGGCTAGTGGCATCTGTATAGACAGAGTGATGCAGGTGAACAACACAGATTTGGCTGTGGATATCAGTCACAAAAGCTTACATATTCAAATTATGATTCTAGGGACAGAGAAGTAAAAACTAAAGCATTATGAACTTTAGGAGACTACAGAAACAGTAAGTTTGAGGCATAATCCCATATCACAATTCCAATCATTGTAATTTTAAGTGTTGAAATCTTGAAAGATCAAATTTCTGAAAATATAATTCTGGAAAAAATGATTTTCAAAAATTGTTTAGAAGATGTTTCTGTACATATTTAAAAGGGATTTATTTAAGAATCAAAACAGGACAGGACACTTCATAGGCCACTCTACACAATAAAATAGGTGCCATAACATATATATTTTTGCAAGCTTAAACATTCAGGTTTAGTAAAGACATTTCTAGAGGTATAATAGCTATGAGCTGATGAAACTTAAAAGCAAAATATATAAGTGCATAATCACGATGGTTGGTAATTATGTGCACCCAGCTTTATAACTGCAGTCATCTGAAATACTATGACAGATAACCTACATCTTTTAACAAGATGGATAGAAAACTCCAGTGGGTAACGACCACATGTGCAATTGCCCATAGAACCAAAATCTCAACAAATTTTATCTTTCACAAATGCAAATAGACAAAAAAGACACCTTTTCATTTATTGAGAAACTTTCAAGATCTTTAGGTATACACAGAGTGCTTCCACTTCAGGTCAACCTTGTGATAATGTACTTTGGTGGAGTCAAAATTCGGATGTCCAAGGCAGCAGGAGAAAATTCTGTCCCAACTCTCAGAGAGAGAACAATTTGCACCCCACATTTCTTCTTTCTGGGCCTCCAGAAAATTAAATGGCGTCCACCAACATTGGAATAAATCTCTATCTAGTCCACTAGGACCCAAACACTAGTCTCTTCTGGAAACACCCTCATCGACCACCCAAAATAATACTTCCCTTGGTTTATAAGTATTCCTTCCCTAATCCACTCAAGCTGACACTTACATTAAGGTCACAAGTTCACCTCTTGTTAATTTGGCACTTATATGCATCTCCTTAAACCATACCTAATTTCAAAATAAAGACAATAACCAGGTAATAATTCCTCCTAACATGAAGCAACTGTCCTGCGTACAATGGAAAACATACTAATCCCTTCCTCAAAATTTGGCATTCCAGATTTAAATCTTTTCAGATTATGATTTTGGGGATTTGAGAAGTTTGGGATATTAGACTTTAGGGATTTTGATCTTTCAAAATTTCAACATCTAGGATTATGGCATTTAGGACTATATCTTTTGGGATCGTGATCAGCACCAAGAAACAGTGAACATGGGAAAAAGAAAACAGTGTAATTATAAGGAGACTAGTTCATAATATTTCAGGAATCTGTGGAAAAATTGTCCCTAATACTGAATCAACACTTGCCCCAGGCAAAAGTTAATTTTTGTTGTTCTTGTTGTTCACTGTTTATGGCCAGAAGAATATTTTGTCCTGTCTAAAATTACCGGACAAGTACCACATGTGTGAGGCAGGTAGAAGATGGTGATGATTGAAACTATATGAAAGGCAAATTTAAAAGGAGAAGGTATCACAAAGCAGCAGTTGGCAACTCTGGAATAATGATATACTCTTTCATACAGTTTCACTTTAAGCACAGAAGTCCTATATCTCTTTTTTGGCACCAAAATGTATAGCAACCAGCTTTGCGTACCAAATACCTATTTAAGATCCGATTGTCCACCACTGCAGTAATGAGTGGTTCATATGCCATAGAAATCATCATGATGTGGTCTGCATTATAATTATAGTATTCTTCAGTTCTAATTCCCCAGCCCAATTTTTAGATTAGGAATATTATTTCACTAACTTTGTCAAAAATAATTTCTGAAAAAATATTGAAACTTTATATAATCTGGAAAAAAAATTCTCTTCCCTACATTCTTTCCCCTTTCTGGTAGTCATAAACTTTATATTGTATAGTTCTGTTTGGTTAGCTCAGTTTTCTAAAGTGGACTTGGAGTTATGTGTTTACCATAGTCATCTATACCTCTGATATTTAAAACACTGTAATGCCGCTAGGACTTCTAATCCTCTACCAATTTTCTAAGATTAAGTACACGTTCTCATGTGTTTAGCTTTTACTTTGAAAATGTGAGTCAACCATGGTCTATCTATCTTCTTTTGTCAAGGATCAAAATTCTGGTGAGATGAGATCCCACCAGTCAGTTTCAAAGGCCTTCTGCCATTTTTCTCATGAGAATAGCATGCTCGATACAGACAAAATTTATGTTGCTTTGCTGCTTACCAGAGTTCCTGGGTTGGTGAACATTAGGTCTCACCAATTAAAAAGGTCATGTTTTGTTAATTTTATAAATTTTCTTATAATAACTAAAGGTTTTCAAGCTTTCTGAAAAATCAACTAAAATTTTATATTCTCCAACATTCAAACCACTGTTTTATTAACCACAGACAGTGATCCACAAATCTAACTCTGGCCCTGTATTGGTTTATTATAATTTTTCATCTATAATTTTGGCCTCTTTAAATTTTATCTATATTTTTATAGCAATGCTTATGGCAGGGTACCTGCCACCCTTAGGGGACAGTGTACGAGAGGTTGGTATAGGCAATTTAATTATTGGTTTTTAAATTTGGAAATAATAAAATTATATCCATGTGCTTTTATAAGGTTAGCAATTTATGTAAAGTGATCACTACCATGTTGCAGTTAACAACTCTTATCCTTTAAAAAACTATCTCATTTAACATTGTTTAATGAGCCACTAAATATATTCAAGTGTTCATTAGAACTATTTAAATGTTCTGAAAAACATAAATGCAAAGTATATACAGCTGAAAATGGTTCAACCCAGTTCATAAGGCATAAAATGTGTCCTGAATTGTTGCCCAACTATATGCTTTACTCACTGGAAAATCCACAACTTGCATTCTTCTTTTTCATTGAGCTCTAAAGGGTGTAACACCTCCAAAGCTCCTTAAAGGGAACAAATTCTGTCCTTACCCTTTATGCTGTAGGCAGAAGTTTAATCTGCTAGCTGTGGAAAATGTTGGGGAAGGCTTTCCAACTGGATTATTTGCCCTAGATCTCTTTTACTTGGGTCAGATAACAAGAAAAATAATTTACGTGTGAAGGAAATTTTTATGATTTTCCTTAAAAAAAAAATCTCACATTCATCACTGTTGTCTGAGTTAATACATCCCCCTAGAAGAGCAACATCAGTTTGTATGTGAAATATTTGCCTTATTGGCTGTGATCACTCAGGGACAGGCGTTTTCTCAATTTGAGCCTGGAGGTATTTCTAACAAAGAGATACATGTTTGTTTGCTGTTCTCTTAGAAGGGGGAATGAATTTGTTTCAAGAGGAGAATATTATTGTGTTAATTTAGAACACTCGAAATGTATGTGCCAAGGAAACCCATAAAATGCCATATGCCTTCACCCCTAAAATTATGATAATAAAAATGCTAATAATGTATCTATTCCACATAATTCAAATGCCTCAATTTCCCTGTATGCAAGAAGTGAGTGGGGAAATTTATCTCCTCTCTTGGCCAGGGGCATTGTAAGGAATTAATTTCAGAATAATTTTTTCCTCCTAAGATGAAAGTTGTCAAGACAATAGTAGTAAGAATTATTATAAGACAGTCTTCATATTCCAGGCAGGCTGCAGTTTGGAAATTTGTACTGTTTGAGTTTTAAAATGATTATTTATGCCAACGCTTTTTCTAGTTGCCTTTGATAAGCATCATAAATACAGTGAATTACTTGTGTTTTCTTTTTAAAACTGACTTTGAATCTTTTAAAACAAGTTTCTTAGTCACAATAGACTTGTTTCTACTTGCAGCGCATATAGTAATCTTGACTGCAGCTTCCTGCAGGGTCTAGGATACCCTGCCGAGCTTCACATGACCAACATTATAACAGTACTGCCTGCTACCCCACTGTTTGTTTACTTCATATTCTCAACTCAAGATTGTTCATCTCTCTTCCCCCCAAACCGATGTTAGTTGTTATTTAGCAACTGTGACTTTTTAAAATCTTCTAAACCAGGTTATTTTGGATTTTCAGGTTAAGGTAGCTAGCCGGTGCTTTCACCAGACTTCCACTGAACACACAGAAAGAGAAGGAAAGTTATAGCAGCAAAAGGAATTCAAAAAATTGATTTAAAAAATGTATCAGACCTTAAGAGGATTTCTAATAACCAAAAAATGCTGGTATGGAATATCAGGACAAAAGCATGAAATCAGTAGATTTAATTTAATATTGAGTCTATACTCAATATGTTTCTCTGCATCAGAGGTATGGATAACTTGCTGATCTGAGCGGGGGTAGCCATACTTCATACCACACTGGATCTGCTTTATGTGGCAGGAAGGCAATAAGAATGACTTCATTTTTCTATTCCCCCATTTGGTATTTCTTTTTGTCTGCATCACTTATCAAATAAATTCCTCAGCAGTGTTACTGGAAGGAGGAGTGGGAAAGCAATAGAGTGCTACATCCTGAGATGTGGATTCAGTGACAGAAAATGGGCAGAACAAAGCCCTCTGGGGGTGCGGTTTTATTGGATTGTTTTCAGCAAGAGAAAAATGGTAGACTGCTTCAAATTGTCTGGAAAATGTGCCCTCTTCACAAACCAAAGATCAGGAATGGTGAGCAGGCAATCTTACTCTACTGAGCAGAGCTATGCTAGATGAATGACTGCTAGAAATTGCAAATGTGGTTTTGGTCTAAAGCAAAAAAACAAATAAATAAAATAGCAGTGAAGTAGCGATACTTTTGCCAGTCTCTAGGCTGATGCTTTTCAGCATGTGCTCCATATACCACCTGCAGCAGCCTTACTTTGGAAGCTTGTCAAATGCACAGTTCCCTAGCCTCTCTTTTCCCACATTTGTCAGCTTTGTTGTGATAATACCCCCACACTGCAATCTCAGTGCCTTACAAAAACAAACTTCTGTATAGTGCTCAGGATTGCTGGAACTTTGCTTTACATGTGTTGGACATTAGGTGAAGGAACAGCCACTGGGACATTGTGGGACATATGGATCTCTTGACAGAGGGCAGCATCAAGAGATGGATGGGACCCAAAAAAATTTATTTGAAACTTGGCCTTGGTGTTACATCAACTTATATTCCATTGCTTAAAGCAAGACACCCACAGAATGTACCATAAGCCGTGTAGCAATGGGTTAGAATGTGTATTCCTTTACAAGAAAAGGAGAACATAGTTGTAAAAATCACCACAATCTCTTGCAATCCCAGAAAATATTTTTTCAATAGGTCAAGTGAGGCCAATGATTTGCAGTTTATCAGTACTCCCACATCATATTCATAAATATTCAATTTGAAAATCATCAAACCATGTGAATAATGACAAGCTTTATGCTTTACCTTATTAATATATGATAAAGTGGGGGTTGTGCTTGAGATGCAGAAGGAAAACATTTTGAGAAAAATATTTAATATTGGTAAATTTTTAGAAGTATCTTGTTTGTGTTATGATATAACATTAAATAGACTCTAGGATTGAATAAATGATGACATGAAAATACAATGTGCTGATATTAATAGAGAACAGATTATTAAATAAGCAGAGGTGAAATGGGAACTTGAAGAGATGTGTATTCAATACTAAACATTTAATCTAAAGTACAGTATTGATAAGCATAATTGACAACACACAGTATTAAACCTACAATATGGAGAACAATCTTGAGAAATTAGCCTTAAATAAAAAGGAATAAATGAAGAAGATTAAATGGATAAAGGAGAAGAGACAGAAAATGGATAATGGGAATTTAATATTAAAATGAGTGATGTCACAAATGAGAGAAGAAAATCAAATTTGAGTAATTACTTAAAAAATAGGACACAAGTTTCTGAAAAGAAAAATGTAAATTAGTTTTCACATTAAAATATCACGTTAAGTACCAGCCTAATTGTTGAAATGATCCAATTCATATATATATATATATATAAAATGATCCATATGATATATATGAATTGGATCCAATATGGATGAATATGAATTGGATGAATGTGATCCAAACCATATAGATAATATTGAACATGATCTATATTATCTATATCTCTATATAATATATGTATATATATTAATTGGATCATTTCAACAATTCATCTGGCACTTATACATATCATATAAATGAATTATGTGTAATAATTCATATATTTATGTTACATATATATGAATTTAAGGAAAAGTTTTTCAAATATCCAGTAGAAAAAGAGATTACTTTCATCATTTAATTTATTAGTATAACCTGAGACTTCTGCTGTACAATGTTGAGAACATTAAGCCAACAAAACAATTTCTGCTGGTATTTGAAGGAAAATGTTGTGACATCAGATTGCTATATAGAGCCAATTCATCTTTCTCATCTAAAGGCAATAAAATAACACTCATATTTCCAAAGCTCAGAAAGTACACAAACATATTTTTTCCAAATGTGTCCCAGATATAACAGTTTTCTAAATATATCAGAAATAATTATTTTAAAATGTTGTATAACATAAATTATCTGGATATTAAAAAAACAAAATATGCTAACTTAAATGTGAATTTTGGGAGGAAATTGGGAAGAAATATAAGGAGGCTAAATTCTTCATCTTTTGACAATATAAGTTTTGATAAATTCTAAAGGCCCAACAACGTGTAAATGGATAAATAGGGTACATTCAAATGATAAGCCTTCAGAGCATAGTTCTGAAAATTATTCAACAGATGATATTCTTATTTGATTGATTAGCTAAAATGTATTCAATATATTAAATCGATTATAAAATGTACATGCTGTATATAATATTGCTAGGTATTTATGATGTAAAAAAGACAATAAGTAGCAATTACATCCCAGTAGCAATGAGCATACCTAATCCCAGGTCTAATAAAATTATCTGTTACAAAAGGAATAAAACAAACAAACAAAAAATAATGCTCATTTGGAGAAATAGCTCATACCCCAACTGGGGAGGAGAGTATTCAAGGTGAGCCTGGAGCATTTTGTAGTGTAAGAGAGTAAGTTTTAAAAAAAGTGAAGCAAAACAAAATAAATTTTACAATGATGGAAGTATGACAAAGGGACACAGAAGCCAAGTAAAAAAACAAAACAACAACGAAAAAAACACACCTCCCACTGACATAAGCAGGTACGTTTGAGCAACAAGTTAAAATAGTACTGCATTTTAACTCAATGTACAAAATATACACCCATGTATACATACTTTGCTTCTTTTGTTGAAAATTAATTAATCAATTGGCCTTACAAGTGTAGATCTGTTTTTAACACTCTTTCTTCATATACATAAAAATGTACTATAGCACTGACTTTATATATAATCCAGCAAAGCAGGTGTTCATTTATTAATGTGGGCTATCTACATTACTCTATTTCTTTCTCCTTTCTGTTTTCCCATTGCTCACAGTGCTCTTACTCTCTCCTCCTTGCTCAATCCTCCTTCACTATCTTATTCTGTCATATCCGGCATCATAGATGATGGGCAAAGATAAAACTTTAAATTTTCCATGATAGTAACAGACATTTAAAGTTGAGGCATGTTATGTTTGTCCTTCAAAGGGACAGGCACAAAAAAATAGGTGTTCACATTTAGACCTTGGGACCCTTTTCAGAGAGTCACCAAATGCTTTATAAATACAAGAATAAAACCAGCTATAGAGATTAAAAAAAAAAAAAAAAGGAAAGAGAGAGAAAACAATATATAATGCAAGAGGAACTTGAACAACATTTTGCAGAACCCCATATGAAAAACAGACATTCTCCCATTGCAGCTAAATGTCAAAATACTCCTGTTTTATGGAACTTTTAACAACTACACATTCAAAGACCTGCCCTGAATATTACGATTCAATTTACCTGAAATTGAACCTAGGCGTCTATATTTTTAGAAGATCCAATAGATTGAAGCTCTGACTTAAGAGGCACACATATGAAATTTCTGCTAGAAAAGAGATTTGAGAAAAGTAAAATATTTCTGACAAAAACCTTCAAGAACACAAGAGGCAAAAAGCTAAAGATGAATGAGGACCTTTGAAAGAGGCCTTTGGATTAGGTTATTAAGGGGGGACTATGAGGTTCATAAGATATTACTTAATATTTTAAAAAAGAGAAAATTCAAGTAACCTGAAGGTTTGTATTAATATGGGAACAATAAAAAAGGTATTTCCATTTTCTAGACCAAAGTTTTTGCTTTCAGAGTATGAAGTTAATATTTTATAAGTCATGTTAAGTCAATTATTTAAATCTGCATGACACTATGTTACCATTATCATTCAGCATTTATCAAAGAAAGGCAAAGTTGACATGATGCAACCAAAAGAACCCTGGATTTAGAGCAAGAAACCTGAGTTCAAATCATCACTCTGGCTTGGGTTCATTGGGAAGGGTTTTCCCAATCAGGTGATGTATATAATTATCCCAAAATGCAATTACCAACTTATTTATCTTTCTCACTCACAATTTTGTAAACTCTTTGAGAGACAGAGGTTGTGGTCTATATAACTTCAGTTTCTATTGTAGTGACTGGCATAGAATTTTAGCAACTACGTTTAGTAAAATTATGTATTAGAGGGTGGTATTAAAATAAAAAAAATCACACATGCAAATCTCAGGGGCATAACGCGATAAAGATTTATTTCTCTTACCACAGTTTAATGTAGATTGGGCTAGGGGAAGATACTAACCCATGCTGTCAGTCAGGGTACTGGGTCATTTTACTTTGTAGCATTGTTATTTTCAAAACATCATATCTAACAGTCCATGGAACAGAAAGATAAAATAATGTTTACATGTGAAAGATTTTTTATAGGCCAGAACTGAAAATGGGAAACACATCTTATCTATATTCATTTGCTAGAACACTGACTGTGGCCCCAATCTAACTATAAGGGCAACTGAAAATGTTCTTTAGCTTTGTGAGCAGAAAAGAAATGGAACGTGTTTGATGGGCTCATAGTATTATTTCTGTCCCAGCTTATGATGTTCTAAGTTCTTTATAGGTATCAAATTTTTGACACACCTTTATGAGCTAAATATTACTATTACCTCCAATTTAGGATAGGTAATCTAAGACACAGAAAGATTAAGAGATACGTCCAAGGTTACAAAGGCCATAAATGGGAAAGGTATGGTTCACACCCAAGCATTCTGGTATCAATGTTTGTACTTTTAAGCATTTCAATAATGAGCACATAGTAAACACTGTTTGAGTGAATAAACAAAAATGACGATGATGGACCTCAGTATTTTAAAAACTACGTCCTGTGAGTTCCTGAAAGTATAGTGATAGGTAACAAGTAGAGCAGGCAGGTACTCAGTATCAGTAGAGCAATGATAGATGAAGAGATAGGTATAGATATACGGATAAATTGCTATTATAGAATGTTGAATGTGAAAGGGAGGATAACACATCAAATGTTACTGGGCATGGGGCAAGAATAACTATCTCCTACAAAGGCCATGATGGACATTTTATGAGTGCTTTCTAAATTGAGCTAGACATTGGAGTCACCAACAAACGTAGGTAGGGTATTCGCAGAATCATCAGAAGTATCAGGTAGAAAAAAATATGAACTATTTTGATATGTATTCAAAGTTTCTTTATCTGAAAGCTTGATGTTTGAAATAAAACAGTAGAAAATAAAGTAAGGTCAGATAATGATGAGTCTAAAATGACACATCTTTCAAATTTATACTTCAAAAATAGGAAGCTATCAAACATCTCTAAGCAGTGAAGTACTATGAATATATCTCTGTGTTTATGGACATAAGACAGATAGATATGAAGTGGAAAATACTGGCGATAAAGATCCAATCAGATTACTCACAAACTATTGCTGTGGCAGTATTATGTGTCACGGATCCTTAAAAGTGGAATTATCTGTCATTCTCAGCAAACTAACACAAGAACAGAAAACCAAACACTGCATGTTCTCACTCATAAGTGGGAGTAGAACAATGAGAACACATGGACACAGGGAGGGGAACATCACATACTGGGGCCTGTCAGGGGTTAAGGGTTTAGGGGAGGGATAGCATTAGGAGAAATACCTAATGTAGATGACGGGTTGATGAGTGCAGCAAGCCACCATAGCACATGTATACCTGTGTAACAAACCTGCACATTCTGCACATGTATCCCAGAACTTAAAGAATAATAAATTTAAACAAAGGGGAATTATTTGGTTTCTATGTTTACTGTTTTTCTAAATATTAGTGTAAAGTGTCTTCACTTCACTATTAGTACTAGGATTCCAGATTGGAATCATCATTACCTTCCTAATATGGGTAAATCTACAATGTATATAATGTTTGGAGTCTAGCTCTAAAATCTACATGTCTGGAAAATGCTAAGACTATAAGCATGACTTTATACTTTGGCAATATCTAACTCCATAGCAGTAAAACACAGATGTAGAGGAAAATCCAAGTGTTTGATTCATTGGTTCCTAAATACTCTCTTAGCAATGTTGTGATAAAAATGAGATTTGGGAGGTGAGAATGCATAAGCTTATGTAAAATGTAGGCTTTAATAAATAATTATTCAGTGAGTAAAAGAATTGGTATAAATGAAGCAACTGAATTGAAATGTGAAAGCCTTGTAAATATGTTTACTTTTGGTTACTTACTGCTAAAGATTGGAAAATCTATATAAGTTGCTACAATTAAGGGCATAGAACAATGTTGAGAACATAGTATCTCATTAAAATATGGACACTCTGATGGTGATAACGAGAATTACATAACATGAGCAAGATGAGGAGTCCCTGAGAAGCTCTACTGCACCAAAAGCTCTTTGATACTTACAGACTTTTTTTTAAAATTAAGTTTAAATTTATAAATAAATTGCCACTCTGGTAGATTATATTAATCGCCTCAATTCTTAATTCTCCCTGTATCCATACCGTTAGTCACATAACTAGTGCTATCCCACAGAGGGCAGGTCAAAATCTGTAGTCACATGGCTTGCTTTGAACAAAAGGATGTTAAAAGGTGTAATTCAAGGAATGTCTTTGAAAATACTTGCACAATTTAGCCTGTTTTCTAGTATGCCTCTGTCATGCTTGAGTTAGCCAACTTATCCCAGGAGGCTGAAAGACACATGGGGCCATTCCCAGCTAGCCCAGGACACACAAATGAATCAAATTTAGATCTTCAAAGTGGTTCAGCTGAACTAACTCTGATAAGCTAACAGAGAGTAACTACACAGACTCATGAGAAATGATAAATTGCTGTTTCAAGCCACTCAATTTGGGATGATTTTTAAAGCACTAACAACTAACTGATAAAAGCCTCTCAAAATATTTCTTATCAAAAGTAACTAAAATACCCTTCCTAGCTCTAGAATAACTACAAAGAAGTTGGAAACTCTTCAAAGAATATTCATGGCCTTGTAAGAATTTTAACTGTCCATGATGGACAGTGTTGGGACTTGGAAAATGATACCCAAAAGTTTGATACCTTGGCATGCTGAGTACTTTGAAATGACAGAATTTGGAAAAGCCTCAGAAGGAAGGTCCTGACCTTCACCCATCCTCCTGCCTCTTGCCCCACATTCTCTTCCTCTGAGGTGAGTCATAGAGAACTGAATTCCTCTTCCCCAAGTCAAGTCATAGAAGCTAGAACTTCTGTCCCCCAAAGAAAGCCATAGAACTTGGAAAGGTCGCGCTCTCCCCTTTCCTTCTCCCTTGAAACCCTTATTTCAGAGGGGGCCTGCCCAAAACTCGGGGGGAAAAATGATGCTATGCAAAGAGGCCAGGAAGAATCTGAATATACAGACCTTGCTAGGTTTTTCCTCTCAGTCTATTACCATTTGATCATACTCTTTTTTTTTTTTTCAGTCATATTTCTACACAGCTGTCTGTTCTTCATTGAATTTAAACATAAAAATAGTTTTCCAGGTCTTTGGGTCTTCATTTCTGAAGGCTCCCATGTCAGGAAAAACTTTGATTAAATAAATTTGGTATGGTTTTTCTCTTGTTAAACTGTCTTTTGTTATAGGAATGTTGGCCATGACCCTTATGGTAGGTGAAGAAAGAAATCATACCTTTTCTTCCCTACGGCAGAAATAAAATTAATGAATGAATGCTCCTAAAAGACTATCTTTCTGGAATGGTGAGAATCCAATGAACACTGGAAACTTATAGCTTTGTGGGTTTTTGACCCATGTAAGAAGAATGGAAGTGTTTCTAATTAGAGACTTAGGAAACAACTTACAAAAAGTAAGCGTGATTTTTATTCAGAGAGAGAAGATCATTCTCGTTTCCTTCTCTCCATCTCACCAATTTAGAATTAGCTTCATATAAGTTTCAAATCAGAATAGCCGTGCTTTTTTTTTCCATTCATTTCCCAGTTTCTCTGAAGTGTTTGTTTTTCTTGCTCAATCCATTCCCCTCCTTTTCTAATTTATCTACCTCTAATTGTGAAAAACAGATAACTACAACTTATCACATTGGTTTTCTTAGAGGTAGTGGTTTTCTTAGAGGTATTTATATACCATATAAATCATATGCAAAGTCCAGTCCTTAGTATGTAATATAAATTTACAAATGATGCCATTCTTATGCTAATTCAGATAAATGCCAGATTATATGACTCCAACCTGCTCAGAGAAGCTGAGATAGGAATGGAATCATGAATGAGTCATATATTCTGATTTCTAAAGGGTAGAGAATACCAAGAAACAACCATTTTAGGTTCCTACTCCTTGAATATTTCAGTCAGACCTGGGATTAATAATTATAAATCGCTATGCATTGAGAACTGTGGTAGTCTTTAGCATTATTCAATAAGCATTTCTGGCTTCCTCTTATCCAAACAAACTTCCAGGATTTTTCTGTTTGGGTATAACTCTATGACCAGTTATGGTCAATTAATCGTGAATGAAAATGACTCTTGTAATGTTTGGCCAGAACATTTTGTTGCTGGTGTAAGACCCTACAGGGCTGGTTTCCCTCTAACACCTTGACTGGCAATATTTCAGATAATGGCTGCTCCATTAACATGGGTCCTGAAGTAAAGATAAATTATAGCACAGTAGTCAGCCTCCTTGTGACAAATACCCTAAGTATATACCTTAAGTGTGAATACAGCTATATATAAAAGAATCTAGAAGAAAATTTACCAAGTGGTATAATCAGTAATTGTTAGGCAGGGAAATTGTAGTTTTCTTTTTCTCTTGTTTTGCTGGTAGGAATTTTAAAATTTTTATTTAATACATATAATATCTTTCTGTATTGAAAGTTATAGTTTACTTTAAATATATATGATCTCTTAATGTGCTTGAAACTGTAGCAGCCTGGTAACTTAAATAAGAATTATGCAGTGGACAGCTATTATTAATTTCTACTGTGTGCTCATTTCCCTTTTCTTCTGGAAACTGTTCTTGTATTAGAGTTTTCCTGAGAAACAGAATTAATTGTGTGTGTGTGTGTGTGTGTGTGTAGAGATTTTCATTTATGGAATTAGCTCATGTGATTATGAAGGCTTCAAAGTCCAAAATCTGATAGATAGGCTAGCAAGAAAGAACTGATGTTGAAGTTCAAATCCAAAGGCTGCCTGTTGGCAGAATTTGTTCTTGCTCAGGGTAGGTCAATCTGATTTGCTAAAGCCTTCAACTGGTTATACGAGTCCCATTCACATTATGGAGGATTATCTGATCCACTTAAAGTCCACCAATTTAAATGTTAATCTCGTTTTGTTGTTTTAGTTTTTGTTTTTATTTTCCAATAAAACAAACATTTTATTGGAAATAATATCTGCCAGAATCGGCCATATCTGCCAGAATGGACGTTGCTTGGAAGGACGAAATAGTGTGTAGAGATTCACACTGTGAACTTTTTTCCAAGAAGCAACATAGGAACTTAATAGAAAACCAGAAAAATACACAGCCTCATTGAAAGAAGTGACAGGCTGCAGCCCACACTGTGAGACAGGTGACAAACTGTAAGTCCCGGAGAGTAAGAGGGGGAGAGACTGCCTCCAGGATACACATTCTGACCAGGAAACCTGAAAATCTAGGTCATAGGGGAAGGCCTTAACTCTACCTAGGGTTGAAACTGATTTAAGGAGCAGTGAGAAATATAAAAGTAGAAGCAGTGGTGGGAAATGCCTTTTGGGCATTCCCAGTCTCCAGCGTGAACCAAGGAAAGCCATTTCCTATTATATCTCACAGAGGACCTTGGGGAAATCAGCCAACTAGCTCAGAAAATGGTCACAGTTTGAAAGAAGTTCCCAACTGAATTTCACAATATAATATCAAGTGGGGATGAACTCTCTTGGCCAGAACCTGAGGGGTGAGCAGGAAGTGTACTGCATCCAGGGGCATGGGGGCAGTTGCTGTCTCCACAGAGAAAGCTTATGGCCTGGGGTAAGTTTGAGTTCTGAGCACAAGCTGCCTGGAACTTAGCCCAGTGCTGCTAGCGGAGCACTGTGAGAGCAAGATCTGTCTTGCCAACTGTGTGGGATCTGGGTGAGGCTTACTGCTGCTTATTACTCCCCACTTCCTGTGCAAACTTTTCTGTGCAGCAGAGACAGTTACACTCCCCTCTGGAACACCAAAATAGCAGCCTGAGAATTGCACACCCAACCCCACAAGATCCATGGCTTGCCCCACACATGGTGAGTCAGAGCTCAGACCTGCTTGACCCAGCCCCTACCTAGCTGTCTGTGCCCCTCCACCTGTCCTTGGAGCTCAGCATGAAGGACAGAAAGTTTTGGGAGTTTTATGGTCCCGTCAATCATCTGAAAAACCAAAATACTTTCCCTGGGCAACATAGGGAAAGCTCAGATTCCATTGCTACTGCTGTAGCCGGTGCTGTTTTACAAGTGTCAAACCGTGGCCAGGGGCCAACCAACACAGTTCACTACAGCATCTTTAGGTAGAATAACACTGTTCCTGGGAAGAAGAAAACCAGTGTGTTACCTTAGCTAAATTATTGTCTGCAACACCCTGGCTAACGAGGAGGTCCTGAGTCTGTCCACATAACCAGTTCACTACTATTATAACCAGCATTTAAGAAATCTAACACACTAAGGCTATCTATAACCTAGGAATCTCACAAAGTCTATGTCACTCCCCTCCCACCCCCATCACAGCTAGTGCTGGTACCCACTGCTGGGAGACTTGAGGACAGATCACATCACTGCCTGCCTGGCAGACATTCTCCAGCACCAGCCTGGATTGTGGCAGCCCCACAGGGTGGCTCAACTCAGAAGAGCAATAGCAATCATGGTAGTCTGGCTATCTGGAACTCCTAGGGAAGGGGGAGAGCTCCACCTCAATGGAATACCCTATAGGACAAAAGAATCCAGATGGCAGACATTGAGTTCCAGATTTTTCCACTGGTGGGAAGTTTATTTCAGGAGAGATACAATTACAATGCTGGGCTCAGCAGAGAAAGTCTGAAGCTCTACCCCAACAGTCATGCAGCCTTGGTGCTTAGGAAGGGTTTTGGGTTTTGGAGAAGGGGTCTACTTTCCCCCTTTGTCCACCACTGCAGACATGGCTTGGGCTTCTTCATGGGATCTTGGCATAGGTGCACCTACATACAGCCTTTCTAGAACCTTTCAGGTTGACTGCATCCCTATAAGAGGAGCACACCACAGGTTCAGGTTTGCATGAGAGGTGGACGCACAATTCCTCTCTGCTGGGAACATCAACATTCCTACAGAAGAAGAGAGGTACCTGTTTGATCTAGATAGCCGACTGGGACAGGAGTGAGTCTTGGAGGTAGATAGCTTTTCTGCTGGCCTGACAGGGGAGCTAAAGTGGATCTCATTCTTCCCCCTGAAAAGACCTCAGTGTGTCTAATTGGGAGCTCGTCCAGCTACCTTCATCAAGGCTGGGACCTCTGCCCATCATTGGGTATTGCATTTACCCACTTGCTTTAGCTACAACTGGTTCTTACCCAGGGATACCTCTCTTACTGGCCTGAAGCCTGAACCATAAACTCAGTAAATAAAATACTGGGGAAAAATTGAATAAATAAAAAAGCATACACCACAAGGGAATGGGATAAGCTTCAAGAGACCTCTGTCATTCCATCCCCATAACAGATAGTGAATTTGCCCACACAACAAGTACATAGCTACTACAGCCATTATCTGATGAAGCCATCATACAAAGACTCTCCATAACCAAGAAACTCACAGAGTCTTCACCCCTAAAAGCACCAGGAATCAAATTAGGCTGTAACAAAGTATAAATATTAAAGTCACATCCTTAAGGGGAAAAAAAGAAATTAAACAAAACCCAGTCAAATCAAAAATAAATTCAAGAACAATTAGAATAAAGTCAATGCAAATGAGAAGGAACCAGAAAAGTAATTTTGATAATATGAAAAAATATGGTTCTATAACACCCCTGAAAGATCACACTAGACTCCCAGCAATGAATCCAAACCAAACTGAAATCTTTGAAACAACAAATGAAGAATTTAGAATGTTGATTAAGCTATTCAAGCAGATACCAGAAAAAGGTGAAAACCAACATAAATAAATTTCAAAACCAACTCAGGATATGAATTAAAAATTTTTCTAGAGAGGTAGATATAAAGAAAAGCCAGCAGAACTTCTGAAAATGAAAGACACACTTACACTTAGGGAAATACAAAATACAGTGGAAAGTTTCAACAATATACTAAACAAGTAAATAAAATAATTTCAGAGTTTAGAGACAAGGCTTTCAAATAAACTGAATCAAAGATAAAGGATAAAGCACCAAAGAGATGAACAAAATCTCCAAGAAATAAGGAATATGTAAAATGGCCAAATCTATGAATACTTGGTATTCCTGAGGCAGAAGAGAAGGCTGAAACTTTGGAAAACTTGTTTGAGGGAATAGTGGAGGAAAACTTCCCTGGCCTTACTAGAGATTTACATACCTAAATACAAGAAGCTTAAAGAACTCTTGGGAAATTCATGGCAAAAAGATATTCCTAAGTCATACAGTCATCAGCCCATCTAAAGTCAACATGAAGAAAAGAATTCTAAGAGACAAAAGCATCAGGTAACTTATAAAGAAAAATCTGTCATACTAACAGCAGACTCCTCAGTAAAACATTACAAGCTAGAAGGGATTGGGGTCCTATCTCTAACCTCTTTACACAGAGTAACTGTCAGCCAAAAATTTTGTATCTAGCAAAACTAAGTCTTATAAATGAAGGGGAAAAAAAGTCATTTTTAGACAAATCCTGAGGGAATTTGCCACTACCAAACCAACAATACAAGAAATGCTAAAAAGAGTTATGATTCTTGAAACAAAAGCTTGATATGCACCCAAATAGCACCTCTTGAAAGCTTGAAACTCACAGGGCCTATATAATAATAATGCAATGAAAGAAAAAAGGTACCTAAGTAACAACTAACATGGTGAATAAAGCATTATCTCACATCTCAATATTAACAATTAATATAAATGGCCTAAATGTTCCACTTAAAAGATACAGAATGGCAGAATGGATAAAAAATTCATAAACCAAGTATCTTCTGTCTTCAAGAGATTCACCTAACATGTAAGTATTCACATAAAGTCAAGGGAAAGGCGTGGAAAAAGATATTCCACACAAATAGAGACCAAAAGTGAACAGCAGTAGCTATTCTTATATCAGACAAAACAGACTTTAAAGCAACAATAGTAAAAAAGAAAAAGGTCACTACATAATGAAAAAAAGATCAATCCAACAAGAAGATATTGCAATTCTAATATATATGCACCTAGCACTGGAGATCCCAGATTCATAAAACAGTCACTACTAGACCTAGAATTGAGATAGACAAGAATACAGTAATAATGGGGAATGTCAGTACTCCACTGACAGCAATAGACTGATTATTGAGACATAAAGTCAACAAAGAAGAAATAGACATACATTGTATTCTAGAACAAACAAGCTTAACAGATACTTACAGAATATTCTACCCAACAACTGCAGAATATATTTCTTCTCATCGTTACATGGAGTATGCTCCAAGACAGACTATATGACAGGCCACAAAAAAGTATCAATAAATTTAAGATAATCAAAATACTATCAAATATCTTCTCAGACCACAATGGAATAAAATTATAAATCAACTCCAGAAGGAATTCTCAAAACTATACTAATGCATGGAAATTAACTAATCTGCTTCTAAATAATTTTTGGGTTAACAATTAAATCAAGATGGAAATTTAAAAAAATATTTGATATAAATGATAATAGTGAAACAAATTATTGAAATTTCTGGGATATAGCAAAAGCAGTGTGAAAAGAATGTTTACAGTATTTAATGACTACATCAAAAAGTTAAAGAGCACAAATTGACAACCTAATGTCACATCTCAAGAACTAGAGAAACCAGGACAAACTGAAACCAAAGCCAGCGAAGAAAAAAAATAACAAAGATCAGAGCAGAATGAAATGAAATTAAAACAAAAAACATTACAAAAGATAAATGAAACAAAAAGCTCAGCTTTTGAAAAGATGAACAAAATGGATAGATCATTAGTGATATTAACCAAGAAAAGAGAAAAGATCCAAATAAGCTCAATTATAATTGAACCTGGAGGCATTACAACTGATACCACAGAAATACAAAAGATTATTTGAGACTGCTACACACAACTTTATGTGTACAAACTGGAATATATAGAGGAAATGGATAAATTCCTGGAAACAAACAACCCTCCTAGATTAAATTGGAAAGAAATAGAAACCATGAATAGATCAGTAACAGCAGCAAGATTGAATCAGTCATCAAAAAATTGCCAGCGAAAATCAAAAAGCCGAGGACCAGATAGATTCACATCTGAATTCTACCAGACAGTCAAAGACTTAGTACCAATCCTACTGAAACTATTCCTAAAGATTGAGAAAGAGGGAATCTTTCTTAAATGATTCTATGAAGCCTGTATTAACCTAATATCAAAAAAGGAAAGTACCTTAAAAAATTACAGATTAATATTCCTGATGAGCATACATTCAAAAATCCCCAACAAAATACTAGCTAACAAAATCCAATAGTACATCAAAAAGATAATACATTATGATGAAGTGCCTTTTATCCCAGGGATGTAGGAATGGTTTAACATATACAAGTCAATAAATGTGATATATTCAATAACAGAATTAAAAACAAAAACCATATGATCATGTCAATAGATACAGAAAAAGCATTCAATAAAATCCAGTATCCTTTTATGATAAAAACCTTCAATAAACAAGGCATAGAAGGGACTTACCTCAAAATAATAAAAGCCATATATGACACACCCACAGCTGACATTATAATGAGTGGGGAAATGTTGAAAGCTGGGAAAAGTTAAAAACTAGAATAAGCCAAGGACGCCCACTTTCAGCACTTCTATTCAATATAGTACTTGAAGTCCTAGTCAGAGCAATCAGGGAAGAGAGAGAAGTAAAGGGCATTCAAGTTGGAAGGAAGGAAGTCGAACTAGAGCTGTTTGCCAATAATATAATCATATACCTAGAAAACCCTAAAAACTCATCCAAATGACTCATTGATCTGATAAACAAAATCAATAAGGTCTCAGGTACAAAATTAATGTACACAAATCAGTAGCACTGCTATACATCGACAATGACCAAATGCAGAATCAGATAAAGAACCTAATCCCCTTTACAATAGGCACAAAAAGAAAAAAAAATCCCTAAGAATATACTTAAACAAGGAGGTGAAAGATCTCTCCAAGGAAACATACAAAACACTGCTGAATCAAATAAAAAATGACACAAAGGTGACACATCCCATGCTCATGGATGGGAAGATCTTGTATTGTGAAAATGACCATATTGCATAAACCAACCTACAGATTCAATGTAATTCCATCAATATACCATCATCATTTTTCACAGAACTATAAAAGCAATTCTAAAATTCATATGAAACCAACAAAGAGCCCACATAACAAAATACTGAGTGAAAAAGCAATACTGAATGAAAAGAATAAATCTGGAGGTATCACATAACTGGGCTTCAAATTACACTGCAAGGCTGTAGTTACCAAAAATGCATGGCACTGGTATAAAAGTAGGCACATAAACCAATGGAACAGAATAGAGAACCCAGAAATAAAGCCAAATACTTACTGCCAACTGATTTGCGATAGAGCAAACAAAATCAGAGTGGGGAAAGGACACCCTAGTCAACAAATGGTACTGGGAAAACTGGCAAGCCAAATGTAGAAGAATGAAACTGGATCCTTATCTCTCACCTTATACAAAAATCAACTCGAGTCGGATCAAGGACTTAAATCCAAGACCTGAAACCATAAGCATTCTAAAAATAACATTGAAAAAATTTTTCTGGAAATTGGCTTCGGCAAAGAATTTATGACTAAGACTCCAAAAGTAAATGCAACAAAACAAAAAATAAATAACATATACCTAATTAAGCTAATAACCTTATGCACAGCAAAATAAATAATCAGGAGAGTAAACAGACAATCCACAGAGTGGGAGAAAATATTTGCATCCAACAAAGGACTAGTATCTAAAATCCACAAGGAACTGAAACAAATCAGGATGGAAAAAAAAAATCCCATCAAAAAGTGGACAAAAGATATGAATAGATATTTCTCAGAAAAATATATACAAATAGCCAACAAACGCATTTAGAAAAGCTCAACTTCACTAATCATCAACAAAATGCAAATTAAAACCACAGTGAGATATTACCTTACTTTTGCAAAAATGGCCATAATTAAAAATTCAACAAACAATAGATGTTGGCTTGGATGTGATCAAAAGGGAACACTTTTTCATTGCTGGTAGGAATGTGAATTACTACAACCTTTATGGAAAACAGTATGGAGATTTCTTAAAGAACTAAAAGTTGCTCTACCATTTGATCCAGCATCCCCACTACTGGATATCTACCCAAACAAATATAGGTTGTTACATGAAAAGACACATGCACATTCATGTTTGTAGCAGCACAATTCACAATTGCAAAGGTGTGGAACCAACCTAAGTGTCTATTAACCAAAGAGTAGATAAAGAAAATGAAGTATATATATACCATGGAACTCTACTCAGCCGTAAAGATAAGCAAAATAATATATTTTGCAGCAACTTGGATGGAGATAGAGGACATTAGTCTAAGTGAAGTAACTCAGGAACATAAAACCAAAAATCTTATGTTCTCACTTCTAAGTGGGAACAAAGCTATGAGGACGCAAAGACATGCAGAGTGATATAGTGGACTCTGGGGACTCAGGAGGGGAGCTTGGATGGGGGTGAGGGATAAAAGAACACGAATTGGGAATTGTGTACACTGCTCAGGTAATGGGTGCACTAAAATTTCAGAATTCACCACTATACAATTTGTTTATGTAACCAAAAACCACTTGTACTTTAAAAACTATTGAAATAAAAATATAAAAAAGAAAGAAAAATGAAAAATATACAAAAATGTTAATCTCTCTTTTTTTAATCCTAAATATGTGAGTGTATTTTTTTTAGAAAAAAGACCCTCTCTTACATAAACCCAGTACAGTTATAAAAACCTAGAAGACTTGGGTATAATTCTACTATCTAACCCACAGACTACATTTATATTTCACCAGTTGTCCCAACAATGTCCTAATTTATAGCTATATTTGTTATCCCAGTCCAGAATCCAATCTAGATTTACAAGTTTAATTTCTGTATGATATATCTTAGGGTCTCCTCTTTTTTGGAGTAGTTCTTCAGCCATATTTTATGTTTCATGACCAAGATATTTTATTTTTTAATGAATCTTATTGGGTATATTTAAGGTACAAATGATGTTATAAGATACATATAAATAGTAAAAAGGTTACTATAGTAAAGCAAATTCACACATTCATCAGCTCATAGTACCCTTTTTTGATTTGTTTTTGAAGTAAAAGCAGCTAAAATCTAATCATTTAGCATAAATCCCAAATACATTACAGTACAGTTTTATTACCTACATCCCTCAGAGAATACATTAGATCTCTAGACTTCTTCATCCTACATATATGCTACTTTGTATCCTCTGACATAAATATCCCCATACCTGCCACCTGACCCCACTCCTGATGATCACTGTTTTATTCTCTGTCACTGTACATTAATTTTTTAGAGTCTACATTTACATAGACCAGTGATACAGATTAGAGAACTCAGAAATAAATCCAAACACATACAGTCAACTCAGTTTTGATAAGAGCACCAAGAGAACACAATGGGGAAACAAAAATCTCTTCAATAAATGGTACTTGGAAAACTGGAGTTTTCACATGCAAATGAATGAAATTGCACCCTTATCTAATGATATACACAGAAATCTACTTAAAATGAATAAAAGACCTAAATATATGACAAGAAACTACACAACCCCTAGAAGAGAACATAGGGGAGAATGACTGGACATTAGCTATCGCAACAATTTATTGAATATTACACCAAAGCTCTGGCCACGAATCAAAAATTAATAAATGAGACTATGTCAATCTAAAAAGCTGCTGCATAGCAAAGGAAACAGTCAACAAAATAAAATGGGCCTGGTGCAGTGGCTCATGCCTGTAATCCCAGCACTTTGGGAGGCCGAGGTGGGCAGATCTTGAGATCAGGAGTTCAAGATCAGCTTGGTCAACATGGTGAAACACCATCTCTACTAAAAATACAAGAATTAGTCAGGTGTGGTGGCATGCACCTGTAATCCCTGGTACTCAGGAGGCTGAGGCAGGAAAATTGCTTGAACCCAGGAGGTGGAGGTTGCAGTGAGTCAAGATCATGCCACTGCACTCCAACCTGGGTGACAGAGCAAGACTCCATCTCAAAAAAAAATAAAAAATAAAAAAAAAAAAGAAATGACACCCTACAGGTTGGGAAAAGGATGTTTGTGAACCTACACATGAGGAGTTAATATCCAAAATTTATAAAGAACTCATACAATTCAATGGTAGAAAAACAAACTGATTTTTAAAATGCGCAAAAAAACTGAATAGATATGTATCCACAGAAGACATAAACATGCACAATAGGTATGTGATAAGGTGCTCAGCATCATTAGTCATCACAGAAATGCAAATTGAAACTCTTATGAGATACCACTTCATGCCCATTAGGATGGCTATAATTAAGAAGTCAAAAATTTATAAAAATGTTGGTGAGGATGGTGGAGAAAAGGAAACTCTTTTACACTGTTAGTGTAAATATAGATTGGTACAGCCATCATAGACAATAGTATGGGGGTTTCTAAAGAAATTAAAAATAGAAGTACCATATGACCCAAGAACCTGTCTTCTGAGAAAATACTCAAATTAAATAACCACTACCTAAAGATATCTACACTCTCAATGTCCATTTCAACATTATTCACGATAGCCAATTTATGGAAGCAAACTAAGTGTCTGCTGACCGACAAGTGAATAAAGAAACGGCGGCATATATATTTACACATATATGTATGTACATACAGTGAAATATTCAGCCCTGTAAAAGAAGATCTTGTCACATATCACAACATGGATAAGCCTGGAGGAAATTGTGCTAAGTGAAATCAGCATATAGAGAACATATAAGCCACAGAAAGAAAAACACTGCATCATATTACTTATATGTGGATCTAAACATTTCAATGTTAATCTCATCTAAATAACCTCACAGAAACATCCAGAAGTATGTTTAATCAAACATCTGGGCATCATAGCTCAGCCTAGTAAACACACAAAAGTAACTATCACACATAGGTATTAACTTTGGCTAACAAATTATGGCTCTTTTATCCCCTGGCAATTGGACCAGAAATATATGTGACTGACATAGAGCCAAGGAGAGTCTTTCTTAGGAACGAATAAGGGACCAAGATTTTTTCTGTCTCTCTCCTTTTGGGTCTATAGGCTGAGATCTTCTGAAATCTAGGATATATTTTTCCCACCATCCACAGAATAAAGTCAGCCTAGCATGTTCTAGTTCTATAGAGATATAAAGAGGGGGATTTCTGACAATATTGAATAATTATGTAGATACAGGTATACCAAAAGGCACTAAAATGTTGAGGCTGTTTTTGACTGCAGCATAACCCAGGCCATCCTGACAAATATTTCATCAGCTAATAACCACTCCTTCCCCACACACACCATTTTGCAATGTATGCTTTATTAATTCTCTTTCTGTATAAGATATTGGAATTTCTGTTAAAGAACATTTTTTAAAATTATTTTTAATCTTTAGTACTTCAAATATCTGATTCCTTGGCAGCACCCACACATTCTGTGTCCTCTTAAATATCATTGAGGAAAGTGTTGATTATATTATGACTGCTCTACAGAAACTCAAGTGTAACAGAACAGCAACCACTGCTACCTGCAGAGTTTGAGAATTAAAATATAATATACTGGCTGTGTCTGATGATTTAGAAAACAATAGGTCAGCATTTACCAGTCATTAAAAAATAAGACTTGCAAAGCACAGCATCATGCCAAAACCACCATCTAAAGGATTATTATAAGCAAACTGAAAAAGGCATATTATAGACTATTGATAACTATAACAACATTAGCTTCAGGAATAAAGATAAAACACCTTTTGATTACTAATTATTATTCTAATTTGTATTATTATATTTGATTCTCACATTAACCATGTTACATAGGTAAAGCAAGCTTTTGCTTTAAAGATATACTTTTCCCTGCATGTGAAACCACATTACTCCTGCCTACATCAGGCAAACAATTCCATCCTTAATGAGCAGTGGGGGTTTAAAGAACTCTTCACAACTGATGCTGCTGTTTCAAGTCAACCATTTGGTTACTCCCGCTCCATTTCTACCTCTATAATGGAACATTTATTTTGTACTTGTTACCAAGTCCCCTGCTTAATTCTGTTTTATCATTTGTTTATGTCAAAAAAGTATAATGTAGAAACCCATCTGATGCAATAATATTGTTTTTTTTCCTTGCCTTAAGGGAGCAAACCCCACCCTCCATGCACATTCCTGCGCATCCAACTCTTGGTGACCGCAGCATGCTAATGTGTAGCATGCAATCTGGAGTCATAATGAAGCTGATTTGCTATTAAGCATGACAACACTTTGTACACCCATTTCTTCATCAGCAAAATTAGAGTAACTAGTATTTGCCTCACTTTGTTTGAAAGGAGATGATACTGTTTTTGTGCTTAGTATGAAGCTTGATATATAATAAGAACTCATGAGATAACAATATCCCATTTCTGTCCTTTATCTATTAATCACACTATATTTTACTGTTCAGTATTGTTTGCTCTAATCATTTCATTTCTCCACACTAACCTGACCCAGTGGGTATTCTACATTTTAGCTGCTATAGACAATTCACCAACTTCAAATAGAAAGTTTATAGATAGTATAAATGAGAAGTTAGAAAAGTGTTTCATAAACACACTCATCCACATAGGCTTATGTATATGAACTCATGTATATTTAAGTTGAATATAAATGGGTCCTCAATTTATCAGAATCTTGTAGTCAGAGAATTATTTCTTCTATATTGTCCAGTGGACTGAAATCTGCATGCTTCTTAAAATACAATACACAAGAAGTTAAAAATTAGTCTTAATGAAAGTTCATATACTGCAAGCCAAAAAGGTAAAATGTGCAACATGTTAAATAACAAAAAAACTCCTAAGAAATAATTTACTCTTTAAGAAACAATATAATTCCTATTACATATTCACTTCTAACTACAAAATTCAAATAACTGGTTATTTTAATTCATTTACATAAAATACTGAGTTGATTGAATAGAATATACACGGCATGCAGATTTTGCAGAAATTTTCTGTGGTCAATTAAAATACATTAAAGGAAAATTGTTAAACTATTTAGTACATCTTTAAAACTGCTTTTAGAGCTATCCTATAATGCCCTAGAGTTCATTCCATAGCAGGCTATTATAATCCCACATTTATAAAGCATTGTCAAGGAATGAGTTAATCCCTATAAATAATAAATAGAAGAAGTATTTCCAAAGAATTAAGCCATTATTTATATATGTTTCTATTTTTGTATTTTGTCAATCTTTTGGTGGAAATCTTTCTAACACTTCTGTTAAGGTTCCTGCTCTCAATATATATATAATTTATCATATCCTTCCATTTACTTCTCTGTAGTGCTATTTATCTTTTTTTAATTGTTGTACTTTAAGTTCTACAGTACATGTGCACAACGTGCAGGTTTGTTACATATGTATACATGTGCCGTGTTGGTTTGTTGTACTTATTAACTCGTCATTTACATTAGGTATTTCTCCTAATGCTATCCCTCCCCCAGCTCCCCACCCCATGACAGGCCCCAGTGTATGATGTTCCCCGCCCTGTGTCCAAGTATTCTCATTGTTCAATTCCCACCTATGAGTGAGAACATGCGGTGTTTGGTTTTCTGTCCTTGTGATTCTTTGCTCCGAATGATGATTTCCAGCTTCATCCATGTCCCTACAAAGGACATGAACTCATCCATTTTTATGGCTTCGTAGTATTCCATGTTGTATATGTGCCACATTTTCTTAATCCAGTCTATCATTGATGGGCATTTGGGTTGGTTCCAAGTCTTTGCTATTGTGAATAGTGCCACAATACACATATGTGTGCATGTGTCTTTATAGTAGCATGATTTATAATCCTTTGGGTATATACCCAGTAATGGGATTGCTGGGTCAAATGGTATTAGTGCTATTTATCTTTAAGTGAAAAGAGGATTCTAAACTATTTTGGCCTGCTTTACTTGTAGAAAATATATCTAATAAGTGCTGAACCTCCTAAAGTAGACTAGATAATGACTGTTGCGTTAGTCTAGGTTTGCTGTTCCCACATTATTTGGTTCAAAGATAAATGTGATATGCAAATGTGTATGAAAAACTGAAACTGCAGTTCAATTAAACTCAGAGGTAAAGGACCCTGGTTTATGTTTTAATGTTTGAAACAGGCAAGACAATATAACTTCCTTTTCCCTCATCTTCCTGGTAGCAGCTGGTATATTTCTTGCACTGGTCCTTCATCCTCCAGAAGATACTCTGTGACTCATGCCAGGAAGTCCACAAGTCCACCATTTACTACCCAATTGCTATGTTTGGTGACATCAGTAGCAGAGACATGCATGATGAAGTGAAGCAATAGAGTACAATATTCACTAGTAATCATAAGATAACTATGCTATGGCAAATTATTTGGGCCAGTAATTGGCCCAAATAATTTAAAACTTACCATTGTTAGGTTAAGTAATAGGAGTTTTCAAGTGTTCAGTTGATACCTACCATTTACCCACAGCAAAGGAAGGACATATAAATGTCTAACTGAAAGTTCTTAAGCATCTTTCTTCAAAACGTGAAAACAAACTAAGGATCATATTTAGAAAGCAAGTACATTGAAGACAATAGATCATATATACAATGGAAATGGCATTATCTCCTCTGTTTGAACAGAAAATAAAATATGATAGAAAGTAAATGAAATGTGTAATAGTATAATTGTCATTAAAATGTTTTTGTGTCCCTATCTTTGGAGATTATATAAAGGTTCATGCAGTTCCAATTGTGTTGATGTAAGGAAAGAGCAGTTGTCCTCGGTTTTGGGTGGGGGAGTCTTTCATTAATTTTGACATGGGTGTCACAGGAATTTTCTTTGAAGCTGGACCTCCAAAAATTCTTCCTGATGGTTACATTCAATATGTTGAACAGGCTAGGTTAACAAAATGGCATACTCAAAGCTCTTGAATATAACACAATTTCTAAATATATATGCAACCCCTATATAAGAAGATGTTATCACCAAGAACATTTCTTGGTGGCCCTGGAGAGTTCATCGATATTGCTGGGCAGGTATCTGCTGCAGTTATGTGATAGGCTGTATTAGTCTGTTTTCATGCTGCTATAAAGAACTGCCGGAAACTGAGTAATTTATGAAGAAAAAGTTTAACTGACTCACAGTTCCACAGTGCTGGGGAGGCCTCAGGAAACTTACAATCATGATGGAAGGGGAAGAAAACATGTCCCTCTTCATATGGCAGCAGGAAGAAGAATGAGTCCCCAGCAAAGAAGGAGGCTGTTAGAAAACCATCAGATCGTGTGAGAACTAATTCACTATCATGAGAACAAGATGGGGGAAACTGCCTCCGTGACCCAATTACCTCTACTTGGTCCCTGCCATGACATCTGGAAATTATGGGAACTACAATTCAAGATGATATTTTGGTGGGGACACAGCAAAATCATACCTTTCCACCCCAGCTCTCCCAAATTGCAATTTCTCACAATCCGAAACACTGTCTTTCCAACAGTCTTCCAAAGTCTTAATTCATTCCAGCATTAACTATAAAGTCCAAATCCAAAGTCTCATCTGAGACAAGTCCCTTCTAGCTATGAGCCTATAAAATCAAAAGCAAGTTAGTTATTTCCAGGATACAATGCACTGTGGTTTCCCCCATCTTGTTCTTTTTCAGGCACTCGATAAAGGCACTGGGTAAATAAACCCATTCCAAATGGGAAAAATTGGCCAAAACAAAGGGGCTATAGGCCTCATGTAAGTCTGAAATCCCATAAGGTAGTCATTAAACCTAAAAGTTCCAGAATAGTCTCTTTTGACTAAATGCACGGTGCAAGCTGTTGAAGAATCTCCTATTCTGGGGTCTGGAGCCTGGTGGTCTTCTTCTCATAGTTCCACTAGGCAGTGTGCCTCAATGGAAACTCTGTATGGGGGCTCTGACCCCATATTTCCCTTCTGCACTTCCCTAGGAGAGATTCTCCCTGAGGGCTCTGCCCCTGCAGCAAATTTCTGCCTAGACATCCAGGCATTTCCATGCTCCTCTGAAATCTAGGAAGAGGCTCCCAAACCTCAAATAATTGTCTTCTATTCATGCACAGGACCAATACCACGTGGAACCTGCCAAGGCTTGGGGCTTGTACCCTTTGAAGCAATGAACTAAGATGTTCCTTGGCCACTTTTAGCGTGGTTGGACCATCTGGGATGTAGTCCCAAGTCTTCATACAGCAGGGAGGCCCTGAACCTAGCCAAGGAAACCACCTTTGCCTACTAAACTTCTGAGCCTGTGATGGGAGGAACAGCCATGAAAGTCTTCGACATGCTTTGGATAAGATTTCTCCATTGTCTTCATTATTAGCATTCACCTCCTCCTTTCTTAGGCAAATTTATGCATCCAGCATGAATTTCTCTGCAGAAAATGGGGTTTTCTTTTCTATCACATAATCAGGCTGCAAATTTTCCAAATTTATGCCTCTTCCTCTTGAATGCATTGCAACTTACAAATTTATTCTCCCAGATACCCTAAATTATCTCTGTAAAGTTCAAAGTTCCATATATCTCTATGGCAGGGACAAAAATCCACCATGCTCTTGCTAAAGCACAGCATGAGTCACCTTTGCTTCAGTTCCCAACAAATTTCTCATCTCTATCTGAGCCCACCTCAATTTGGACTTCATTGTCCATATCACTATCAGAATTTTGGTCAAAACCACTCAACAAGTCTCTAGGAAGTTCCAAATTTTCCCACATTTTCCTGTCTTCTTCTGAGTCCTCTAAACTGCTTCAACCTCTGACTGTCACCCAGTACCAAAGTTGCTTCCACATTTTCAGGTATCCTTATAGCAGCACCCCACTCTACCAGTATCAATTTACTGTGTTAGTCCATTCTTGTGCTGGTATAACTAACTGCCTGAGACTGGGTAATTTATAAAGAAAGAAGCTTTAATTGACTCACAGTTCAGCGTGGCTGGAGAGGCCTCAGGAAACTTACAATCATGGCAGAAGGGGAAGCAAACGCATCCTTCTTCACATGGCAGCAGGAAGGAGAATTACTGCCCAGTAAATGGGGAAGCTGCTTAACAAAACTGTCAGATCTCGGTAGAACTCACTCACTATCATGAGAACAGAATGGAGGAAACCACCCCCATGATTCAATTATCTCCACTTGGTCCCTCCAATGGCATGTGGGGATTATGGGAACTATAATTCAAGATGAGATTTCGGTGGGGACACAGCGAAACCATACCATAGGCTGAGCTTAAAATCCACAAAATTTTCCTGTTAGGTAATCTTTGGGTGATTACCTCTACTACATCCCTTTTATCGTTAATTATATTAGTCAAAGTGGGTAGACCATGGTACCCATGATATCCAGATGTTAGTCACACACCAATCTAGATATTGATGTGAAGATCTTTTTGTTTTGTTTTACATTTGATTAAAATTTAAATCAATAGGTTTTGACTAAAGTGGATTACACTCTATAATGTGAGTGGGCCTCTTTAAATCAATTTAAGACATTAAAAAATGATTTATGTCCACTGAGGAAGAAGCAATTCTGCCTCCAGATTGATTTACGACTTCAGCCTCAGTATCTGTCTATCTATGTATCTATCTATGTATCTATCTATCTATCATCTATCTATCCATCTATCTCCTATTAATTTTATTTCTATGGAGAACTTTAATATAATCCCATACTTAGGATATCTATAGAAAAACTCGCATATATTATGAGGAAAATTCAAAGCATTAGGAAGTGATAGTCTGAATATCCAGTGCTAATTAATGTTTGGTTAAATGTCAGTGGTCTAAACTGGTGATTAGTTAAAATTTTCAACAAATAGAGTATGGCCTTGAATTAGTGCATTCCTGTCTCTGAAGACATAATAATTGCAAGTCACTCCTCTTCTAATTTGGTCAGAATTATGAAACATTCACATGAGCATAAATTTGCCAGAACTAGGATCCTCTTGGTGTGGTCTGCTACTAAATATTGTATTTAAAAATAGATTATATATCAGTGATATAGTTTTATTGTGTCCCAACTGAAATATCATATTGAATTGTAGTTCCCATAATCCCCCCATGTCGTGGGAGGGACCTGGTGAGAGGTAATTGAATCGTGGGGGCAGTTACCTCCATGCTGTTCTTGGGATAGTGAGTTCTCACAAGATCTGATGGTTTTATTAAGGGGCTCTTCCCTCTTTTGCTGGTCACTTTTCCTGGCTGCTGCCATGTGTAGAAAAATGAGTTTGCTTCCCCTTCTGCCATGATTGTAAGTTTCCTGAGGCCTCTCCAGCCACGCTGAACTGTGAGTCAATTAAAGCTTCTTTCTTTATAAATTACCCAGTCTCAGGCAGTTAGTTATACCAGCACAAGAATGGACTAACACAGTAAATTGATACTGGTAGAGTGGGGTGCTGCTATAAGGATACCTGAAAATGTGGAAGCAACTTTGGTACTGGGTGACAGTCAGAGGTTGAAGCAGTTTAGAGAACTCAGAAGAAGACAGGAAAATGTGGGAAAATTTGGAACTTCCTAGAGACTTGTTGAGTGGTTTTGACCAAAATTCTGATAGTGATATGGACAATGAAGTCCAAATTGAGGTGGGCTCAGATAGAGATGAGAAATTTGTTGGGAACTGAAGCAAAGGTGACTCATGCTGTGCTTTAGCAAGAGCATGGTGGATATTTGTCCCTGCCATAGAGATCTATGGAACTTTGAACTTGAGAGTGATTATTTAGGGTATCTAGTGGAAGAAATTTCTAAGCAGCAAAGTATTCAAAATGTGACTTGGGCACTCTTAAAAGCATTCAGCTTTATTCATTCACAAAGATGTGGTTTGGAATTGGAACTTATGTTTAAAAGGAAAACAGAGCATAAAAGTTCAGAAAATTTGTAGGCTGAAGATGCAATAGAAAAGAAAATCCCATTTTCTGAAGAGGAATTCAAACTGGCTCCAGAAATTTGCATGAGTAATGAAGAGCCAAATGTTAATCACCAAGACAATGGGGAACATGTCTCCAGGACATGTCAGAAGTCTTCACAGCAGCCCTCTTATCACAGGCCTTGAGGCCTAGGAGGAAAAAATGATTTTGTGGGCCTGGCCCAGGGCATTACTGCTTTGTGAAGTCTGGAGAAGTGGCGAAAAGGGGTCAACATACAGTTTAGGCCATTGCTTCAGAGGATGCAAGCCCCAAGCCTTGGTGGCTTACACATAGTGTTGGGCCTGTGGGTGCACAGACATCAAGAATTGAGGCTGGGGAACCTCTGCCTAGATTTCAGAGGATGTATAGGAATGTCTAGACGTCCAGGCAGAAGTTCAGAAGTTTGCTGCAGGGGTGGAGTCCTCATGAAGAACCTCTGCTAGGGTAGTGCAAAAGGGCAATGTTGGGTTGGAGCCCGCACACAGAGTCCCCACTAGGGCACTGCCTACTGCAGCTGTGAGAAGAGGGCCACCATTCTCCAGACATTGGAATGGTAGATCCCAAAACAGCTTGCACCATGTGCCTGGAAATGCCACAGAAACTCATTGCCGGCCTGTGAAAGCAGCTGGGAAGGGGTATATACCCTGCAAAGCCACAGGGATGGAGCTGCCCAAGGCCATAAGGAGCCCACCTCTTGCATCAGTGTGACCTGGATTTGAATTATTGAGCCAAAGACGATCATTTTGAAACTTCCAAGTTTAATGACTGCCCTATTGGATTTCAGACTTGAATGAGGCCTGTGGCCCCTTTGTTTTGGCCCATTTCTCCCATTGTGAAAGGATGTATATACTCAATGCCTGTACTTGTTGTGTCTAGTAAGTACCTAATGTGCTTTTGATTTTACAGGTTTTTAGGTGGAAGGGACTTGCCTTGTCTCAGGTGAGACTTTGGACTTGGACTTTGGGTTAATGCTGGAATTTGTTTAAACTTTGGGGGACTGTTGGAAGGGCATAATTGTGTTTTGAAATGTAAAGACATTATATTTTGTTGGGGCCCGGGGCAGAATGATATGGTTTTGCTGTCTCCCCACTGAAATCTCATCTTGAATTGTAGTTCTCATAATCCCCACAGGTCATGGGAGGGATTGAATTGGTGGGAGGTAATTGAATTATGCAGGCGGTTACCTCCATGCCATTCTCATGATAGTGAGTGAGTTCTCACAAGATCTGATGGTTTCGTATGGGGCTTTTCCCTCTTTGTTCAGCACTTCTTGCTGCTGCCCTGTGAAGATGGGCATGTTTGCTCTCCCTTCCCCATGATTGTGAGTTTCCTGAGCCCTCCCCAGCCATGCTGAACTGTGAGTGAATTAAACATCTTTCCTTTATAAATTACCCAGTCTCAGGTATGTCCTTATTAGCAGAGTGAGAAAGGACTAATACAAGCAGTATTGTATTACATTGGCATGCTCAAGGTAGGCCAAGATCTTAGCATGAAAATAAA
The DNA here is from genome assembly GCF_028858775.2 of Pan troglodytes. Classification (NCBI taxonomy): domain Eukaryota; kingdom Metazoa; phylum Chordata; class Mammalia; order Primates; family Hominidae; genus Pan; species Pan troglodytes. Next base: position 157,947,122 of record NC_072398.2, on the reverse strand, counting down.
TAAAATCTTTGCCTTTTATAATACTCTAATTTTTGTGGCATTCAGTAATTTTTGTGATATATAATAATGAACAAATTGTTCTTTTCACAAAAAAGTCAATTATTGAGGTGATTAGAGCAGAAATATAGAAATTGAACTTGTGGGTTTATCTCGGAAATCCTCACTCTGTTATGTTTAATTGGCCTAAAGTGAGAAGACAGAAAATGGTTCAGGAATTCTGCCTTGGGGCTCTCAGATACCTGTCTTTTATAGGTTGTCATAGAGGTGGTAAAATGTCAGGATCAAGGACTACTGAAACACAGTCAGGATAGAATACTAGAATATCATTTAGAGAACCATTCCTTTTTCATGAAAATCTTTAAACAAATAAAACATGGAGGATGCTTTCTAGAACCCCTCTGCCGGTTCAGAGCACTTAAATTGTCCAAAGAATAACTTAAATAAGAAAAAAATCTTTCTATTATATCTCAATAACCCCAAAATAGATTAGATTATGAAATATGAGACATAGTTTTACAGTGCATTTGACAGAGGACTTCAGGGATCGTTCAGGTTAGGTGAAAGACTCATTGGTGATTTCATTAAGGTAGAGGTCCAGGCAGAGGCCAGGTATTTTCTTCTTCCTTTATGACAACCATCTATTCCTACCCAAATCTGATGATACCCTGCCCTAAGATAGTACCATGTAGATTTCTTAGTCTTGGACTCAGAGAAAATATGAATTGATTAATGGGAATACAGTCCCATTAAACAGATCAATTGCAAAGTTATATTTGAAGTGCTGATAAATGGAGTTGATGGTGATAGTGACAGTGTTCACTGCAGTGCTCTAGTTAGAAGGTGTGTGGTGTCTGTGACTAGAAATTGATCTTCCAAAATACACCTTAGATGCAAGAAATTGTGTGCATTATATAATAAAGTATATTTACTGGTGACCCCAAAAGGAATTTGATGGATATATAATACATTTTATTCACATTTAAACAACAACAATCTGTATCTCATCTTTTAAGAAAAAAAATTAAGAAAAATAATCCTTGAGAATATAATTTGATTTTTCCTAAATGTCTAAACCATGTCTGAATGACCATTAAAATTACAGAATCACACTATATACCATACAGTCTATCATATTACTTTACATACACACATGCACAATAACATATGCAACTTCTAGTGTGTATATTTTTTTTAAAAAAGTTAAATATGGCTATTTGATCAGTTCTCATTTATATTGTCCATCAACATTGAAGTGAAAGTAAGTTATTTCGTTTATAAGGAAGCCTTTTTAAAATTACATGCTACAAAACTTACTGTAGTTTTTCTATTATATTGTTTTCAGATAAGTATGACCAAAGAGAAATAGGAGAAGTGTACACTTCTGAGCTGACATTGACTTTATTCTGAATTTAAGCTAATGGGATCTGAAGTTTCTTATTTATCCAAATATTCCATGGCTTTCTATATTTCTTTACTACTCTAACTGTGTTATCATTTGACCCTATGTGATTGTACCACTTAGTATGAGTGTGTCAGTAATCAAAGACTGGGTTGCAGGTAACTCATTGAAATTTCTGAGTTAGCACATAGAAATCTGTTTTTTGGATAAAGCTACTAAATCAAGTAGTTCTATATAAATATCACAAATAAATGAATTCATCTTTCCAGTTGACCTAGAAATGTACTACAATATTATATACCACGTATCTTACTGTATCCTTCTTCCATTTCTTATTCCCATTCTGTTTGATAATAATAATAATAAAGTATCATTTTTTTACCTGGATAGAAATCATGCTTTCCCTCGAACCCCACCCCAAAGTATCTAATTCTTGTTAAGGACGTATAATGAAAACACTTGTGATACTAAAGTGAGACTACAATTTGGCATTTCATCAGCTTAAAGGAAGAAATTGGTTTTAAGATAAAGCTCAAGAAAACCGCAAATAGACAGATTTCCAAATTTTTTACATAGAACATAAGTTAAGGTTGATGGTCTATCTCCAAAATGCATTTATTTTCTGTACTTTATAAGAAATTTTGAATGTGGATAATATTTATAGGTCTTAGTCTGAGCTTAAATAGTAATAGTTATTATTATTATTGTTATTACTGGGCATGAGAAAAAGGGACTGATGGATTCTCTTTTTCAAATCTGATTTTCAGTCTCTCAATTTTGCGAGCAGGGAGAGAAAATAAGCTCTATATTTTAACTGTCAAGGCAATGGCTTAAATATAATTTTTTGGTTGGGTGACTCAAGAGTGGATTAGTAACAAAGCTTCTGCTTTTTGGCATTTGCTCTTCAAAGTCCTGAATAAGAAGGAATGATGCCTTGTTTCATTATGTGCATTTTTAAAAATGCAGAGAGAACAATCTGCATCTCATCTCTTTATCGGGATTCTAAGCAATTCTGCAGTCCTCCTCTGTTTAAATCTGCACAGACAACACGGCTGTAGATGTTTGCAGTGGAGGGCTTTTGCTTTCACCAGCATTTTCTTGACCCCAGGGGATTCCCAGTTGGCTCTGGACAAAGGCAACAGAGGCTTTGTGTCATTCCAGGTGTCATGCAGCTAACCTCTAGAGATGTGAGGCTTTTTATGTACTCTGCCTATTGCTTAACCGCCTTTCTCATGAGCAGATTTCTTTAGTGCACTCAGACACTTTGCAGAGCATGGCAATAAAATGCTTAAGTTAACATTATTAAGAAAATGTAAACACTGTTTTGATAGATGTCGTGAGTCGACTCGAAGTACAGAATCAGTTGCAGTGGAACAGCTGGCTACTTACTGATTTAAGAGGAGCCGAGAGGCTGAATGCAGTAGCTTTTATCTAATTCTTCCTTCAATAGAATCCGAAGATGTCCCTGGAGTATTGGTGCAGACATTTGCCCGGACAAAAGGAGGGATCTATTATGTGATTAATAGATAATTTAGAACTCAAATACAAGTTCTGCATCAATAAAAATCTGTATTTATTTTAGCTGACTTTGATCCCAAGTCCTTCATCTAATTTCTTAATGGAAATAATTATTTACAAATACAATCATTTTCATGTGATGTTTTATTATAATGCTAATATCTAACTTCACACTTGGGTTATGAACATTTTCAAAGTTTATTCTCAAAAGACTGCTTTTATTTGTTAGACATTTATATTTTAATTCTTATAGATGAGCTTCCTTATTTTGGGGGGAATCTATTTTCAGTGGCTAATAAATTTCCCCCTGGAAGTTCATATCCTAGAGATGATTTATTTTTGAAATTTAAAAAAAATCCATTCATTGCTTTTTGAAAATCAGTTGCTAAAATCAGTCATGGGTAAATGAAATGCTTAATTTCCTGAATAGCATGTACACTGGCACTATCTTGTTTTCTGATTAGAGCTCACTTTCTAGGGCCAATATCATGCTAGCAGATATTTGTCTTTCCGTCCTTCTCAAAACAGTTAACAGAAGGTAGAAAAGCTTATCAGTACTCTGTTTTCTGAAACTCAAACAATAAGCCTATATGTTCTACCCAAACATAAGTTATTTGTCAGAAACAGAAAGGAAGAAGCAAACCAGGACCCCAGAAGAATGATTAAAAGTTAACTTCTCTTCTCTCGGTTTTTCTAAATCTTTACTTTTTTTCCTTCTGTTCGTTATCTATTGTAATCTTCAGACAGTGCCCTCTATATGGGTAATTTTATTGGCTGATCCTATGAATCCTACTGGGCAGTTTGAGAATAGGAGGCTGTTGAGACCAATGAAATCCATTATGGGTCAACATCTATTTTATTTTCCTTTAAGAAACTGTGATCATCAGGAAATAGAAGAAACCATCTTGACAGCCTCTCACTGATACATCTCTTTGGAGAGTTAGAAAGTCTGAAGACTGAGTGATGACTCTTAAATCACAGCTTATTCCTGACAAAAGGCCCCTTAATGCACGTTAAGTAGCTGAAACTACTCAATGCTCATAAACATAAAACATGCTCTGCCCATAGCCAAAACCCACTCACCACAGCTGAAATAAATGAACTCATGATTACAGTGGTGAAGTATCTGATTTGGTCTGATGTTGCACTGTTTGATTAAGATTATTTTCCCAGGTATCACTAGTTAAGATAAATTTTTCTATTCATTACTTGATGAATTACAAACATTTCTATTTTTAGCATAAAAATATTGCTAAATTACTAAGGCTTTAGAAGAGCTGACATTATATTAGGTTATAAATACTTATAATGATGGAATATCTGTATAGAGACAGTTCTCAACTTACGATTACTGAAATGTTAATTTTTTGACATTATTATTGTTTTATTGGGGTATTAACAGAATTCTTGACTTACAGTATTTTCGAATTATGACAGGCATAACCACTTCATAAGGACCATCTGTAGTTGAAAAAAAATAGAAAGCAATGTTAGAATCATAGAAACCTAGAGTACAAAAAGAATGAAAGATTATAAACCTTGTATTACTCCTTATTCCAATCGAAGGACAGTTCAAGTATTTGCCTGGGTCACATAGCTTGTGCTATGGTTTGAACCTGTCCCATCCAAAATTCAGGTGTTGTCATTGTGATAGAATTAGCAGGTAGGGCATTTAAGAGATGATTAGTCCACGAGGGCTCTTCCCACATGAATGGAATTAAGGCCCTTGAAAAGCGGCATCATTATAGCTTTTGGTTAGCTTGCCCTTCCACCTTCTACCATGTGAAGACACAGTTTTCCTCACCTCCAGAGGATATGGCAAGAAAGCAGCCCTCACCAGATAACCGAACTTGCTGACACCTTGATCTTGAACTTCTCAGCATCCGGAAATGTGAGAAAATAAATTTCTGTTCTTTATAAATTAGTCAGACTCAGATATTCTGCTGCAGCAGCACAAACAGACAAAGAGAGCTTGTTAGTGGCAAAGGAGATATTAAACCTAGAATTCCTAGCTCTGTGACTCACTTTATGGATCTCTTTCCTAATGTCTAGTGTTAGCTAAGTGTGTAGATACCCAGAATAATAATAATATGACAATGACCATAATAATAATACTACCACCAACCAATAATAATAGGTCTGTAGAAAATTGGCCCTAAGTAACTCTGTTTTCCAGGTACATTTTTCAGCCTAATTAATAATTATAAGAAAGAAGCTCATTTTTTGATATAACAGCTACTTTATAACAATGTGGTCTGTCATATAAATAAGACTAACTTGTTATGAGATCTTGGTCAAATCACAACTCCATTAAGCATGGCTAGTCATCTTTAAAAGTAGGGAATTTGGTCAGATATTTTTGGGAACACTTTGTTCCAGTTTTGAGGTTCTGTAATTCTGTGATCTGAACATTCTTATTCAGAAATGATATTCGTTAAAATTCTTAGTTTTTATTTAAGCAATTTGTGTCTCCTAGAGATATCTTTAAGTCAAATAGCAAATCTGTTAGGGGAACAACAACAACAAAAACCCCAGAACAAATAATAACACCTTGCCAAAGACAATGGAAAAGTATAGAATATCTTTAAGCATCCTACTAACAGTTCTGTAGTTAACTTATGCTAACTCTATGGAGGGTTGTAGAATATAATCCTAATTAAAATTTAGGTTTGAGCCAAATTGCCTCTTACAAAACATTATAACATGGCCACATACATATTACATTTCTGGCAAATCAACACCACAAACATTGGGCAGGCTGGAATAATCAATTGAGGCTTGTATTGGCATGTATTAAAGTTCATCCTTAATACACACAGTTAATACACTTTTATTCAAATATCCAAAATTTTCCATAGAGAAAATAAAATGTAACCCATTATTTTTTGTTATCTCATTACTACACTGGAAAAAGCCAAACCGGTTTTTTTCTTAGCATGAGTAAAAAACAAAGATTAACAATAAAAAACAAAACTTCTATTATCTCTATATATGTGTATATATAAAAGTTTTTTGTATATACATATATATATATTATATATAAAACCTGTTATTATAAAACATATCATATAACTATATGACTTTCATCCTCTCTCTCACTATTATGATGGATAATTCAAAAGTCTGTTTCGAAACAATATGCAGAATGCAGGAAGTATACGTGTCCTAATTTTTTGACTAATTACTTTCAAGATATTTACTCATCCAACACAATTCAAGATGTGTGTTGAACAACTTGAACAACTATTAACATTAGTATAGTGGGATTCATGCATGAACTCCATACTGTAACTGCATAATATAAAATCAGTGCAATATAAGACCACTGAAATGGATATATTCACATTAACCTAGAGAAAGAGTTTTTCCCCCTATTTCAGAGTCCCTGATAGATTGCACAGATACAACAATACTTTTAGGTTTCAAAAATTTGTGTAAAAATATCAGATCTTTTGAACCATATTATACAACTATGAAATAGGTGATAAACTCAAAATAACAGTTTGAAAATAAATTAAAGATTAAATGGATAAACAAACAGTCATCCTGATCCTATTGCAAGCCTGATTGGATCTTTAAGAGATGGCTATTTCTGTTGACCTTGTTGATGACCTTGTGAAACTTTCTTCTCCAGATGAAGGTGACAGTGCTCTGACTGATAGACAAAAACAGAACCACGTCATAAAAAAATAGGTTAAAAAATTATATGGAGGTGCTAGCAGTGCTCTATAACACCTTTTGGAATTAAAATTTCTACCAAATATGTATAAAAGACTCATTAAATAAAAGCTGAATTCAGACTTAGGAATCTCTGAAATGTCTTATGTCATCTTATTCTCTTTGAATTTGTATCACTGAAAGGAAAATACAAATAATTGCTTCAGATTCTTTCTAAATGTAGATCCACAGAAGTCAGTGGTTAAAGAATTTTGTAAAAACTGACAATATAATTTAAAAGATGCACTCTATGGAAGCAACAACATTCACAAATATACACCTTGTATTTTTTCTTTTCCTATGTATCCTTTGATACATGAGATGGGGAAGCTCAGAAAGTTTCAAACACTCCCTTTGGGTCATATAGCTGATGAAATTTAGACACCAAACCTCATTTTCTCTCTGTCTTTCTGGACTTCTGGACTTCTATTTTTCATTTTGCTTTATTATTACTTTTTTTTTTGTTCGCTTTAGTTAGCTAACTTATATTTTTAAGTCCAGCTTGAAGAACTGGATAAAAAGTGAGATTCTGCTGGGGGGTGGGAGTATCATCTCTACGTAGAACTTGTTCCTGTCTTTTTCTGTGGGCTAAGTAGTGTTCATGAATATAATCTAGATATCTTCCTAAAAAAGAGATTCCCTCATTTTCTTCTTTCTGTTCCAGTTGCTTAAATATATATTTGGAGGTGTGGAAGCCAGCTGTTAAATATGAAATCACCAGATGTCCCCATAGTAACTGGTTGCTAAAGGCGTAACACTTAATTCCTGAGCTTAAATTTGTCAATATGGAAACCATAATTGGTATTATGAGGGGGCTTCACCTTGCTAGCAATTATTTTACTGCTCCAGAGAGAGCAGTAATTTATGTGGAAATATTTTCAGGACACATGATTTGATTGTTACTATTTATGGAAATATGGATTAAAATGCTTTCATCAAAAAAATTAAAAAGAGATTGACTCCCATACACATATTAGGAATATTGTGTTTTTTTTGTCATAGCAATAAATATCTAAGAAAGTTAATGCATAGGATAAAGTAGATCTGTCTCATGGGTTCAAAGTTTGCAGGAAAATTAAGAACAGGTATCAGTCATTGGTTAGCACTTCCACTAATGTAGTATTTATTTATTCAGATAAGTCATATCATATGTAGTTTGACTTTCAAAAATATAACAGGAAATTAAGTGGGCTTATAGAAGTAGAAGGTGAATTAATACAATACTGTAATACATTATATTACCTGATTTAATTCTCATGATAGCTTGATTTCATGTAAAGATCTATTGGGGAACTCTCACCTTCAACCATGATAAAATAAAAACTAGGAAAACAATAACAAAATAAAATAGTGATTTGCAGATAGCCAAAGCCTGTGGGTTTGCTCTGTCATTGAGGCAGGTTTAAAGTTTGATATGAATGTGGCTAAAATTTTCATGGTAGAATACTGAAGATTGGGATCAGCACCAAAAGAGAGCATTGGTATTCAGAATGATTCCTTGAATTCTTTTTTTTTTTTTTTTTTTTTTTTTTTTGAGACGGAGTCTCGCTCTGTTGCCCAGGCTGGAGTGCAGTGGCGCAATCTCAGCTCACTGCAAGCTCCGCCTCCCGGGTTCGAGCCATTCTCCTGCCTCAGCCTCCCGAGTAGCTGGGACTCAGGCGCCAACCACCATGCCTGCCAAATTTTTTGTATTTTTAGTAGAGATGGGGTTTCACCGTGTTAGCCAGGATGGTCTTGATCTCCTGACCTCATGATCTGCCCGCCTCAGCCTCCAAAAGTGCTGGGATTACAAGCATGAGCCACCGTGCCCAGCCGGTTCCTTGAATTCTTGACTGAGTACTGATTTGTGTATATGAGTGTATATGAGTGAAGAGGCTACCAAGATTAGGCAAGTACCACCAGAAAGTAACAGAAGGAAAAACAAAGTGGAGCTTACACAGTGCCAGGAATAGTTGGTTTTCTTGTCAGACTGATGAGAAAGAACATAGGACATAAGAGAGAGTCCTAAGAATGGTTTCACCGCAAAAGGGTTTTGCTGTAGTGATAAAATAAAATTAATCCTAAAGTAAAGGTGTTCCAGAACCCCTGCTAAGAAAACTTAAAGTCTCAAGGGGATCAAATTAAATTTAAGAGACTTCACTATACGACAGAAAAAAAACAAAACAAAACAAAAAAAACTACACTAAAGATGTAAAATAGAGTGCAGTAACCAATAAGGTAACATATTTGATATCAAATTAAAAATGATAAAAACAAAAAATGCACAGCCAGGAGACAAACCAATCAATAGAAACACACATAAATAAGAGAGATAATGAAATCAACAGACTAAAACATTAAAACTGCTACTGTAAATAGTTTTCATATTTTTAGGGATGTAAAGAAATGCATGGATAGAGGATAAGAAGTATAGAATATTTTTTAAAAACTATATGAAATTTCTAGGCCGGGTGCGGTGGTTCACGCCTGTAATCTCAGCACTTTGGAGGCCAAGACGGGCGGATCACGAGGTCAGGAGATCCAGACCATCCTGGCTAACACGGTGAAACCCTGTCTCTACTAAAAATACAAAAAAAAATTAGCCAGGCGTGGTAGCGGGCGCCTGTAGTCCCAGCTACTCTGGAGGCTGAGGCAGAAGAATGGCTCGAACCTGGGAGGCGGAGCTTGCAGTGAGCCGAGATCGCGCCACTGCACTCCAGCCTGGGTGACAGAGCGAGACTCCATCTCAAAAAAAAAAAAAAAAAAAAAAAGAAATTTCTAAAGGTGAAAAACACAGATTTAAACTGGAAAATAGAAAACGAACAGCAGATTAGAAACCACACGAGACAATTTAGTGAACTTGAACATACAGCAATAGAATATATCCAAAATAAACTTTTTAAAAAAGGAGAAAAACACTGGGAACAGAAGAGAGCTTCGTTGTGCTATAGGGCATTTTCAATCAACTTAATGTACGTATAATTGGAGTCTCATATAAGAGAAAAAGATAAGCAGCAACAAAATAAGATATGTCATGAAAATATTTTAAAAACACTTTAAACGCGAAGTTCTAAGATATTCAAGAAATATTGAGCAGAGGAAATATGAAGAAAATCACATCAACATACATTATAATTAAATATCTGTAAATCCATGTAATACAAAAAATTTTTAAAGTGAAGTAGCAAATATATTTTTTAAAATTGAAGTAGAAATAACTTGTTTTTCTCTCAGAAAAACAAAAGCTTATATGATCAACAAAAAGTGTAAGAGAAATATAATAATCATTAATGAAGTCTTTCAAGCAGAATGATCATAACAGATGGATATTTAAATTTGTACCAAAAATTGGTGAGGACAAGAAAAAGTAAATCTATGGGTAAATATAAAATACATTTTTATCTCATTTAAAAAATCAATTTCGAAGATAATTTTAAAGAAGAGATAATGACATGTTACACATTTTTTTAAATAGTTGAAATTAAAATAGCAGCAATGACATAAATGCTGTGGGGCGGGGGGAATGAAAGCATATGTTATAGAGGTTTTATATTGTACACAAAGTGCTATAATATTGTTTGACTATAGCGAGTAAAAAACATATATTTTAAATCTTAAAGCAACCATTTATAAAAGAAACCACGAAGTACAGCTTATAAACCAATATTGAAGGTGAAAGTAGATTCTAAAATTTACTCAATCTAAAAGAAGGTAGACAAAGAAAAAAAATTTAATGGTACCAATTGAAAACAAATAGCAAAATGGTAGATTTAAATCCAATTATATAAATAATAATGTTAGATGCAAATGTACTAAAAAGCTAAACAAAAGGCAGAGTTTGCCAAATTGGATGAACAAGCAACGCCCAACTGTTCTGCTATCCATCAGAAACACACCTAAAATATAAAAACACAAGTGGATTTATAGTAAAAAGATAGAAATATAACACACAAATGCTATAAAAAATAAGCTGGAGTGGATATATTAATATCATGAAAAGTTATTTTTAAAAGTTGTTTTTAAAGAAAGGAAAAATGCCAGGGAAAAACATTTATGAAGGGGTCAATTTGTCTAGAGGATGTAACAATCTTAAGTGTATAACAGAACATCTATGTACAAGAAAACTCATAGAAATATAAAGAGGAATAGGAAATCCACAATTGTAGCTAAATATTTCAAAACCTGTATCTCAATACCTAATATGATAAATTGACAAGACATTAATATAGATATGGAAATATTTTATAGCCTTAGCAATCATCTTCATTTAAATGATATTTATAAAATACTTCATACAGCTTTAGCAAAAGACATATTTTTTCTAGTGCATATGAACAATTAGTAAAATGAATAATGTTGAAGACCATAAAACAATTCTTAATTAATATAGACTATTTGAAACTGATCTATATTAATATGTTTTGGTCCCCAGCAAAAGTACACTACAAGTAAAAACAGAGATATCGTGAATATCCCCTCCCCAAATATTTGAAAATATTTTAAAAAACGGTAATAACTCATGGGTCAAAGAAATCAGAAAACAAAGCAAAAAATATTACTTGCTTAAAGAATATGAAAATGCAGCACATCATTATTTGCTGGGTGGAGGCAAAATGGTACTTTTAGGAAATTTTATAGCATCAAAAAATTATTAGAAATATGAAAAGTTTTCCTATCAATGATCTTCACTACCACCCTAAGAAACAAAAAAAGAAGACCAACACATAACCAAATTAATCAGAGTGAAGGAACTAATAAATGAGTGAAAATTAATATAAGAGAATATAGAAAACAAGAGTAAGAAATCAATGAGAACCAAAGATAATAAAGAAATAAATATGTTTATATTGTCAAACCCAAATTATCAGGAAAAAGAAAACAAAAATTACCAGTCTATTTGGTGACAATTAGAGGTGACTTTTGTACACATATACTAAAATATACTATAGGTGTTAAATGAATAATAAAGAAGAATCACAAACATCTTTCTTTCAATAAATCCAACAAATCTGGTTAAGGTGATCCTATAAATAATCTTGAATCTATTAAAGAAATTTAATTCATAGTTTAAAGGCAATGAAGCCCTCAAGAGCAGATGACCTAACTAATGAATTATAATAATTATAACACACATATATATATACACTACACAAATATGTAAGTAAAAAAGTAAAAATTCTATACTAGAAGAGAAAGTCAATCAAAGCAAATCACTCTAATGGACCATTACTCTGATACCAAAATAAGACAACGATATTAAAAGTAAACAACAGACCAATAACTCACATAAACATAGATTTTTAAAAAAATTAATTAAATACTAGCAAATAAAATCCAGCAATTTCTATTTTTAAAAATACTTTTATTTTAGATTTTAGGGTACATGTGAAGTCTTGTTACATAGGTAAACGTGTCATGAGGGTTTGTTGTACTTATTATTTTATCACTCAGGTTTTAAGCCCAATATCCAATAGCTATTTTTTCTACTCCACTCCCTCTTCCCACCTCCCCTTCAAGTAGACCCCAAGATCTGTTATTCCCTTCTTTGTATTAATAGTTTCTTATCATTAAGCTCCCTAGCTAGTACCTAGATATAAAGCATTACAATTTAATAATATAGAGACAAGCAACCTTGTTTAAAAAAAAAATTGTCCAAAGATTTGAACATAGTTTCACCAAAAAGATAAATGGTTTGCAAATGATAATGACAGACATTATTAATTATTGGGAAAATTCAAATTATGGGCACAATATGACACCTGTACACTACTCCACAAATGACTAAAATTAAGTGAGAATATGCAGTATTTGCTTTTCTGTTCCTGCATTAGTTTGCTAAGGATAATGGCCTACAGCTCCATTGATGTACCTGCAAAAGACGTGAGCTCGTTCTCTTTTATGGCTGCATAGTATTCTATGGTGTATATGAACCAGATTTTCTTTATTCAGTCTGTCATTGATTGGCATGTAGGTTGATTCCATGTCTTAGCAATTGTGAATAGTGCTATAATAAGAATTTGCTTGCATGTGTCTTTATGGTAGAATGATTTATATTCCTCTAATCCAGCAATATCTAAAATTAATAATGTATAATGTCAAGTTAGTTTTATCCCAGTAATGCAAAACTGATTTTCTTTTTGAAAATATTTTGCATAATAACATCCTTAAAGAAAAATTACATAATCATCACAATACATGCAGACCAAACGTATGATTAAATTCAACACATGTTCGTGGAAAAACTCCCAGTACACTGAAAATACAAGGAAATATTCTCAACATGATAAACAGCACCTACAAAAAACCTACTGGTAACATCAAACTAAATAAAGAATCAATGCATCTCATTAAGTTTGCCTCTATCAGTAGTTCATTCCTTTCTATTGTTTCTAATGCTCCATTATATAGTTATATCACAATTTTCTGCCATCAAGGATTTCAACTCTCAAGAATTTTTTCAGTTTTTTTTACTGGAGACTTTAGCAAGTACAATAAGGCAAAAAAGAAAGGACACATACGTATTGGAAGCAAATTACTAAAGTCGTACTTATTCACAGTCAACATGGCCATTTATATAGACAATCTTAAACAATTTACAGAAGATAAAAATACTAGAAGAAAGAAGTGAATTTAGAAATGTTTCAGGATATAAGATCAACTTTAGAAAATCAATTTTATTTCTGTATCAACATGAAATTTGGCAATATGAAATTTTATAAATTATAGTAGCACCAAAAATATGAAATACTTAGGAAAATCTTAAACTATGTGCAAGATCTGCATCCTGAATAAATTAATAATCCTGAAAACAATGCAACACTGCTGAGAGAAATTAAAGAATTTATAAATAAATGGGGAGGTAAACCATGCTTAAGGATCAAAATACTCAATATTGTTATCAACTTTTCCCAAATTGTTCTTTAGATTCAACACAATCCCAATCAAATTCCCAGCATATTCTTTTGTAGGAATTCCCAGCATATTCTTTTGTAGGAATTATCAGGTTAATTCTCAAATTTATATCAAAATGCAAAATAGCCAATTTTTTTTTGAAAAATTACAGTATTAGAGTTGTGAGCCTACCTGATTCATGAATTACTCTTAAGCTGAACTAATCAAAAGAGTAAGGCATTGGCATAAAGGTAGACATAGATAGAAATAACAAAATAAAATATTTAAAATAGACCAATACATATACGGCCAATTGAATTTCAAAATAGGTGTCAAGGTAATTTAGTTGGGAAATGATAATTGTGTCAAAACGTGGTGCTGGTAAAACAGACATTTCTATGCAATAGAGGGAACCTTGACAGATACTTCATCTCATACACAATAACTTGAGCTGCAGAATAGACTGAAATATAAATGCTAGAGATATAAAACCTCTAGAAAAAAATACTGTAGAAAATCTTAATGATCTTGGTTTAGTTAATGCTTTTTTTAATAGGACACGAAAGACATAAGTTATAAAGGAAAATTTGGTAACTTGAACTTTTCCAAATTAAAAACATTTCCTCTTCAACTAATATGATTAAGAAAATCAAAAGATGACTATAGACTGAGAGATATTTGTTTGCCAAACATATGTCCTCTAAGGAATTAGTACCCAGCATATATAACCATGACAATTTAATAATACAAAGACAAGCAACCTTGCTTAAAAAAATAGCCCAAAGTTTTGAATAGAGCTTCACCAAAAAAGATAAATGGGTCGTGAATGATAATGATAGACATTATTAATCCTTGGGAAAATGCAAATTTTGAGCACAATAAGACACCTGTACACCACTACAGTAATGCCTAAAATTAAAAAGACTGATACTTCTAGTGTTTTGGAGGATGCTATACAGCTAGAACCTTTCATATTTTGCTGTGGGAATGCAAAATGGAACAGTGACTTTGGAAGACAGTTTGGTAGTTTCTTTTAGAATTAAATATACCATATTTCCTAGCAATTACATTCTCAAGCCCAAGAGATACATTGACACAAGTAATTTTATGCAAATATTCACTGCAGATTTATTCATAATAGCTGAAACTAGAAATAACCCAAATGTCTATCAACTGGTGAATGCATAAGAAAATTGTGATATAACCATATAAAGGAGTACTGTAAACAAGACAAAGGAATGAGCCACTGATTGAGACAACCACATGGATTAATCTCAAAAGCTTTATGCTAAGTGACAGAATCTAGTCACAAAAGACTACATACTTTATGATTTCATTTGTATAACATTAAAAAAATACAAATCTGTTATTACAGAAAGTGCATGAGAAGTTGTCGGGAACTAGAAACTGCAGGGACAGAATTTTCTATAAATTTCCATATGGAAACTTAGCGGTGAGTGATAAAAATTTACCATATCATGATTGTGGCATTAATTAGTCATTGTATATATTTGTCAAAACTCATCAAATTGTACATTTAAAATTGATTAATTTTATTTTATGTAAACTGTACTTTACCAAAGCCGACAAAATTTAATATGGGGTAAAATATCCCATTGCCTATGTATAGGACATTCAAAAGAAATATTAATAAACAAAAGGGAAGTTCTTACAATGTTATTTATTATTTTACCCAAGATGATCCAGAGCTTGTTTTCTTGTTATTGCCAATATATCCTACCAAGAATCAGCAAACATTTTCTCAAATGCAATGTGATAAGTATTTTAGGCTCATTTTATACAATCTCTGTAGCAACTACTCACCTCTGCAATGTAGCATGAAAGCAGTCATTGATAACGTAAGTAAATGAGTTTGGCTTTGTTCAATAAAACTTTATTTACAAAAACAGGTGACGGTCTAGTTTGCTAACCACTTTCTGGACCTTCAGTAACTGAGGCTGGCCTCGATATTTTGATGAAAACACTGTATAATTTGGCAAAAGATCTGTTTGTTTGGGGTAGTACCAGATTTTATATATAATGTAGAAAGTTTTTATATATGTGTAATTCCTGAAACAATTTTGATGTACCAGTGTTGGGAAGAAATTAAGAAATTGCTTAGAAAGTTCTGTCTTAGTAATGTACAGATCTCAACTCCACAAAGTTCTTTGTTCCCACAGGGGTTACTTTTTTAAAGCCTCATTTATTTTAACAGATACTTATTTTGTTTCTACTATGGATAAAGTGTAGTAGACTGGCTCTTTGTTTCAGCTAGTCAGTCAGCCATTCATATGAGTGTGTATACACACACACACACACACACACACAGCATCAACATGTCATGCTATGACTTGTGATATATCCGTAAAAAATAAAGAAAGAAAAAGAAATCTCTGGCATTACAGAGATTTTATTATAGTAGGTAGCATAAAATAAGCAATAAACATAATACATTAATATAATATATGGCATGGTAGAGTGGTAAGTGTAATAGAGAAAGAGGGCAGGATATGGAGATATGAGATGCCCAAGGTGTAAAAGGAGAAGACTGGAATTTTAAGTGAATGGTTAGGATTGCCCTCTAGAGATGGTGAAATGGAATAAGTGAGTCATGGGGAAAGAGCATTACAAGCAGAAGTAACACGTATGACAAAAATATAAGGTTAGAATTAGGGAATCTGGTTGAAAAACCATTGCAGTAATATGTGAGATGATGGTGGTCCAGAAGAGGGTGATAGAAGTCAAGATGGTGTAAGGTTCCATATTCTAAACATGAAATGAAAGTAGGGCTGAAATAATTTCCTGATATGATATAGATATGTTTTGTAAAGAAAGAGAGGCATTAAGAATGACTCTAAAGAGTCAATTGTTTGATATAGTTAATATTCAAATGTTAACATTTTGACATGATTAACAATTTATTTTTTAAAAATTTGTTTAAATCTCCTGTAATTACTTAGAAAAACTTTTAAGTTCAGGGGCACATACGCTGGTTTGTTACATAGGTAAACCTTTGTCATGGGGATTCATTGTACAGATTATTTCATTGCCAGGTATTAAGCCTAGTACTCATTAGTTATTTTTCATGATACTCTCCCTCCTCCCACCCTCCACCTCCAATAGGCCCCAGTGTGTGTTGTTCCCTTCTATGTGTCCATGTGTTCTCATCATTTAGCTCCCACTTATAAGTGAGAGCATGTGATGTTTGGTTTTCTCTTCCTGCCTTAGTTTGCCAAGGATGATCACCTCCAGCTCCATCCATGTCCCTGCAAGGACATGATGGTGTATATCTACCAAATTTTCTTCATCCAGTCTATCACTGATGGACATTTAGATTGATTTCATGTTTTTGCTATTGTGAATAGTGTTTCAATGAATATACTCATGCATTTATCTTTATAATAGAATGATTTATATTTTGGAAGGTATATACCCAGTAATAGGATTGCCAGGTCAAATGGTATTTTTGTCTTTAGGTCTTTGAGAAATTGTCACACTGTCTTCCACAATGGGTGAATGAATACATACCCCTACC
The DNA here is from genome assembly GCF_028858775.2 of Pan troglodytes. Classification (NCBI taxonomy): domain Eukaryota; kingdom Metazoa; phylum Chordata; class Mammalia; order Primates; family Hominidae; genus Pan; species Pan troglodytes. The sequence goes on along the minus strand of NC_072398.2, from coordinate 157,930,083 downwards.
AACAGTGAGTAAGCATTCCTTTTTCTACACAACCTTGACAGCATGTTATTTTTGACATTTTAATAATAGCCATTGTGACTGGTGTGAGATGGTATCCCATTGTGGGTTTGATTTCTTTTCTCTAATGATCAGTGATGCTGAGCTTTTTTAAAAAATATGATTGTTGGTTGCATGTATGTCTTCTTTTGAGAAGTGTCTGTTCATGTCCTTTGCCCACTTTTTAATTGGGCTGTTTTTTCTTATAAATTTGTTTAAGTTCCATATATATGCTGGATATTAGACCTTTGTCACATGTATAGTTTGCAAAATATTCTCCCATTCTGTAGATGGTCTGTTTACTCTGTTGATAGCTTCTTTTGTTATTCAGAAGCTCTTTAGTTTAATTAGATCCCGTTTGTCAATCTTTGCTTTTGTTGCAACTGCTTTTGGCATCTTCATCGTAAAATCTTTGCTTGTGCCTATGTCCTGAATGGTATTGCCTAGGTTGTCTTACAGGGTTTTTATAGTTTTAGGGTTTACATTTAAAATCTGTAGCATTCCTATATACCAACAGTCAAGCTGAGAGCCAAATCATGAACAAACTTCCTTTCCCAATTGCCATAAAGAGAATAAAATACCTAGGCATACAGCTAACAAGGGAGGTGAAATATGTCTACAAGGAGAACTACAAAACACTGCTCCAAGATATCAGAGATGACACAAATATATCAAGAAACATTCATTCTCATGGATAGGAAGAATCATCATCATTAAAAAATTGTCATATGGCCCAAATCAATTTATAGATTCAATGCTATTTCCATTAAAAACTACCATTGACGTTCTTCACAGCACTATAGAAATCTATTTTAAAATTCATATGGAACCCCAAAAAAACTTGAATAGTCAACACAATCCTAAGCAAAAAGAACAAAGCTGAAGTCATCATGCTATCAGACTTCAAACTATACATCAGGCCTGCAGTAACCAAAACAGCATGACAATCATACAAGAACAGACACATAGACCAATAGAGCAGACAGAGAACCCAGAAATAAGACTACACAACTGCAGGTATCTGATCTTCAACAAGTCTGTTAAAAGCAAGCAATGTGGAAAGGATTCTCTTTTCAATAAATGGTTCTGGGATAATTGTCTAGCCATATGCAGAAAATTGGAACTGGACCTCTTTCTTACACCATATACAAAAAATTAACTAAAGATGGATTAAAGACTAAAATGTAAAACCAAAAATAATTAACAGTTTAAGAGTGGACAACGTAAACATGATGATTAACTCAGAAAAATAATACTTAAAAATTTAGGCAAGCAGTAAATTGATTTAGGAAAAAGTTTTCTCAGAAAACTTATGAAGCTGTGTGTATGCCACATTTCCCTATTTTCTGTGTTCTTTTTTTTTCTTTTTTAAAATTATACTCTAAGTTCTAGGGTACATGTGCACAATGTGGAAGTTTGTTACATGTTGGTTTACTGCACCCATCAATTTGTCATTTACATTAGGTATTTCTCCTAATGCTATCCCTCCCCCAGCCCCCATCCCCCCAACAGGTCCCGGTGTGTGATGTTCCCCCCACTGTGTCCACGTGTTCTCGTTGTTCAACTGCCATCTATGAGTGAGAACATGCAGCGTTTGGTTTTCTGTCCTTGTGATAATTTGCTTAGAATGATGGTTTCCAGCTTCATCCATGTTCCTGCAAAGGACATGAGCTCATCCTTTTTTATGGCTGCGTAGTATTCCATAGTGTATATGTGCCACATTTTCTTAATCCAGTCTATCATTGATAGACATTTGGGTTGGTTCCAAGTCTTTGCTATTGTGAATAGTCCCGCAATAAACATACATGTGCATGTGTCTTTATAGTAGCAAGGTTTATAATCTTTTGGGTATATACCCAGTAATAGGCTCGCTGGGTCAAATGGTATTTCTAGTTCTAGATCCTTGAGGAATCGCCAAACTCTCTTCCACAACAGTTGAACTAATTAACACTCCCACCAACTGTGTAAAAGTGCTCCTTTTTCTCCACATCCTCTCCAGCATCTGTTGTTTCCTGACTTTTTAGTGATCACCATTCTAACTGGCATGAGATGGTATCTCATTGTGGTTTTGATTTGCATTTCTCTGATGACCAGTGATGATGAGCATTTTTTCATATGTCTGTTTGCTGCATAAATTGAGAGGTGTCTATTCATATACTTTGCCCACTTTTTGATGGGGCTGTTTGTTTTTTTCTTGTGAATTTGTTTAAGTTCTCTGTAGATTCTGGATATTAGCCCTTTGTCAGATGGGTAGATTGCACAGATTTTCTCCCATTCTGTAGGTTGTCTGATGATAGTTTCTTTTGCTGTGCAGAAGATATTTAGTTTAATTAGATCCCATTTGTCTATTTTGGCTATTGTTGCCATTGTTTTTGGTGTTTTAGTTATGAAGTCTTTGCCCATGACTATGTCCTGAATGGTATTGCCTAGGTTTTCTTCTATGGTTTTTATGGTGTTAGGTCTTACATTGAAGTCTTTAATCCATCTTAAGTTAATTTTTGGTATAAAGTATAAAGAAGGGATCCAGTTTCAGCTTTCTACATATGGCTACCCAGTTTTCCCAGCACCATTTATTAAATAGGGAATCCTTTCCCCATTACTTGTTTTTGTCAGGTTCATCAAAGATCAGATGGTTGTAGATGTGTGGTGTTATTTCTGAGGCCTCTGTTCTGTTCCATTGGTCTATATCTCTGTTTTGGTACCAGTACCATGCTGTTTTGGTTACTGTAGCCTTGCAGTATAGTTTGAATTCAGGTAGCATGATGCCTCCAGCTTCGTTCTTTTTGCTTAGGATTCTCTTGGCTATGCAGGCTCTTTTTTGGTTCCATATGAACTTCAAAGTAGTTTTTTTCCAATTCTGTGAAGAAAGTCAGTGGTAGCTTGATGGGGATAGCATTAAATCTATAAATTACCTTGGGCAGTATGGCCATTTTCACGATATTGACTCTTCCTATCCATGAGCATGGAATGTTCTTCCATTTGTTTGTGTCCTCTTTTATTTAGTTGAGCAGTGATTTGTAGTTCTCTTAGAAGAGGTCCTTCACATCCCTTGTAAGTTAGATTTCTAGGTATTTTGTTCTCTTTGAAGCAATTGTGAGTGGGAGTTCACTCATGATTTGGCTCTTCGTTTGTCTGTTATTGGTGTGTAGGAATGCTTGTGATTTTTTCACATTGATTATGTATCCTGAGCCTTTGCTGAAGTTGCTTATCAGCTTAAGGAGATTTTGGGCTGAGATGATGGGTTTTCTAAATATACAATCATGTCATCTGCAAATAGAGACAATTTGACTTCCTCTTTTCCTAATTGAATACCCTTTATTTCTTTCTCTTGCCTGATTGCCCTGGCCAGAACTTCCAACACTATGTTGAATAGGAGTGGTGAGAGAGGGCATCCTTGTCTTGTGCCAGTTTTCAAAGGGAATGCTTCCAGTTTTTGCTCATTCAGTATGATATTGGCTGTGGGTTTGTCATAAATAGCTCTTATTATTTTGAGATATGTTCCATCAATACCTAGTTTATTGACAGTTTTTAGCAGGAAGGGCTGTTAAATTTTTTCAAAGACCTTTTCTGCATCTATTGAGATAATCATGTGGTTTTGTTGTTGTTTCTGTTCATGTGATGGATTACATTTATTGATTTATGTAGGTTGAACCAGCCTTGCATCCCAGGGATGAAGCCGTGGTGGATAAGCTTTTTGATGTGCTGCTGGATTAGGTTTGCCAGTATTTTATTGAGGATTTTCACATTGATGTTCATCAGGGATATTGGCCTAAAATTCTCTTTTTTTGTTGTGTCGCTACCAGGCTTTGGTTTTAGGATGATGCTAGCCTCCTAAAATGAGTTAGGGAGGATTCCCTCTTTTTCTATTGATTGAAATAATTTCAGAAGGGATGGTACCAGCTCCTGTTTGTACCTCTGGTAGAATTCAGCTGTGAATCCATCTGGTCTTTGACTTTTTTTTGGTTGGTTCTTTTACATTTGCTGAGGAGTGTTTTACTTCCAACTATGTGGTCAATTTTGGAATAAGTGTGATGTGGTGCTGAGAAGAATGTATATTCTGTTGATTTGGGGTGTAGAGTTCTGTAGATGTCTATTAGGTCCACTTGGTCCAAAGCTGAGTTCAAGTCCTAGATATCCTTGTTAACCTTCTGTCTCGTTGATCTGTCTTAATATTGACAGTGGGGTGTTAAAATCTCCCATTATTTTTGTGTGGGAGTCCAAGTCTCTTTGTAGGTCTCTAATGACTTGCTTTATGAATCTGGGTGCTCTCTCCTGTATTGGGTGCATGTATATTTAGGATAGTTAGCTTTTCTTGTTGCATTGATCCCTTTACCATTATGTAATACCCTTCATTGTCTCTTTTGTTTTTGTTGGTTTAAAGTCTGTTTTATCAGAGACTAGGATTGCAACCCCTGCTTTTTTTTTGCTTTCCATTTGCTTTGCAGATCTTCCTCCATCCCTTTATGTTGAGCCTTTGTGCATCTTTGCGTGTGAGATGCATCTCCTGAATACAACACCAATGGGTCTTGAATCTTTATCCAACTTGCCAGTCTGTGTCTTTCAATTGGGGCATTTAGCCCATTTACATTTAAGGTTAATATTGTTATGTTTGAATTTCATCCTGTCATTATAATGTTAGCTGGTTATTTTGCCCATTAATTGATGCAGTTTCTTCATAGCGTCAATGGTCTTTACCATTTGGCATGTTTTTGCTATTTTCTATGTTCTTGTACTAGTTTTTGCAATGACCATTGCAGCATTCCCCATATCTTGATTGAATTTATATTTTTGTTATGTCCACCGTCAATTATGATCTGTGAGTTTCTTTACAAAAGTGTATGAGTTTTATCAGCTGTATGGTACTCACACCAAGCATATTGTTTGTCAGATGGAAGACACTTAATTAATGCCGGTTCAATTATTGTTTGATGGATTTAGCTAATGTTAATTGAACACTTGCTGAGTTTCTGAGCTTATTTTAAATGCTTTACCTGCCTTATGTAATTTTATTCTTAGCAAAATGATATAGGGCTGCTCCATTGTCATCTTGTTTCAAGGATAAGAATGTAAGCTTTAGAAAGATTCAAAATCATTCTCAAAATTACACAGCAAGCAAGTGGAAGGGAAAAGGTGTAAATCCCTACCCCACCCTGTACAACACTATAACATATAAAGAACTGAGCCCCATGTCAAAACAATGGGTTGAAGTTTGTAGGATTGCTTGAAAATTGATGTGGTTTTTTTTTTTGTTTTTTTTTTTCTGATAGGTTTTGGAAGATAAGTAATCTTAGCCTTTGGAAGACTATTTCATTAGTCATATATTTATTAATTATCTATGAGTTTCTATGTGCTGTTTAAGTAATGGATATTAATAGTGAACAAAATATGTAGTATGCATTTCCATGAAACATTAATTTTAATGAGAAATAGAGACAATAAATAAATAGATACCATGTGTGACCAACTCACACAAATTTTTATGGCCTTACTCAACAGACAGGTCCTCAGTGATAATGTGACTTGTTATTATATTTAAAATAGATAAATTCTCTTATTTTATATTCTACCTCCTTACATATTTTCTTGTCAATAATCTCCAGTATCTACAATTCCTGGGGGTTTGAAATATTTAAGGCTGATTGAAGATAAATATATGACCTCAAGCGGCATTAACCAACAACAAAATTTATTTGAGTTGCTGTTGGAGAGGGTTGCATGAGAGGGAAAATCCCCCACACAGGAATCTATTCAGGCTCCAGAGCTGGAGTCACTACTCAGAAAGGGAGGAAAGCAAGGGAACTCCTGAAAGAGAAAAGTATTATCCAGAGAGGGGAATCATTTGTCTAGATGAAGTTCAGTAGCACTAGAAGGGAATAACTGGATCAGAGCACTCTATAGCAGCTTGAGGCCTAATACCTTTAGGACTCTATCTTATCCATAAGTGCTGGGTGTGATTTCCTGCATGTGTGAAGCAAGTGGTCCCTACCTGGTTAAAAAATTGTTGTTTGGGCTATTTTTAAAATATGTAGATCTATAAACATTTTAGTTTGGTGCCAGTAGCCATTTGGAGCTAATGAGTCTCAGCCTGCAGGGAAAAAATTAACAACCTAGGGACTAATACAGAGAGGATATTTCTGACTCATTTATAAGACAAACATACATATATATTATAATTATTTACCTTGTTTATTGTCTATCAATGTCACTAGAACATAAGCCAAACATTGCTGACCACTCAATCTTCAGGTCTTAGTAATTTGCTAGGTACCCAACAACTCCTCAACAAATATTAATTGTTAATTATTTTGTTAATCTTAAAAATGTGAAACATATCTCAACATCATAAAGGCAAATAGTTTGCTATATAATCAAAGTAGTTACTTAAATCAGAATTCATTAAAATTTTGAATATTTAAAATAACTATGTAATTTAATTCTTATTTTTTATAGGTACATAGTATGTGTGTACTTTTATTATATACATGAAAATATTTAATATTTTGATACAGACATATAATGCATAATATCACATCAAGGTAATGAATTACCTCTCACCTCAATAATTCACCATTACTTTGTTTTGCAAACATTCCAATTGTACTCCCTCAGTTATTCCAGTTATTCTAAAATGTATAGCACATTACTACTGACTGTAGTCACCTTGTTGTGCTATAAGATATTAGATCTTATTCATTGTATTAGATCTTATTCATTGTACTGTATGTTTGTGCCCATTAACCATCCCCATTTTCCACCCCCTCCCATTCCCCTTCCCTGTCTCTGATAACCATCATTCTATTTTCTCTCTCCATGAGTTTGTTTTAATATTTAGCTCCCACAAATGAAGGAGAACATGTGAAATTTATCTTTTTGTGCCCGACTTATTTCAGTGTCCTCCAGTTTCACCCATGTTGTTGCAAATCACAGGATCTCATTATTTTTTGTGTCAGAATAGTACCCAATTTTGTATATGTACTACATTTTCTTCATCCATTGGTCTATTGATGGACGCTTAGGTTGGTTTCAAATCTTGGCTATTGAAAATTATGTTGCAACAAACGTGAATGCAGATATCTCTTTAATACATGAATTCCCTTTCTTTTGGATATATATTTAACAAGGAGATTGTTGGATCTCATGGTAGTTCTATTTTTAGTTGTTTGAGGAACCTCCATACTCTGTCCATAGTGTCTGTACTCATTTATATTCCCACCAACAGTGAAGGAGGGTTCTCTTTTCTCCATATCCTCACCAGCATCCATTATTGCCTGTGTTTTGGATAAAAACCATTTTAACTGGAGTGAAGTGATATCTGATTGTAGTTTTAATTGTATTTCTCTGTTAATCAATGATGTTGAGATATTCCAATTTACCATTTGTATGTCTTTTGAGAAATATCTATTTTGATTTTGTGTCCATTTTGTATTCAGTTTATTAGATTTTTTCTATTGAATTGCTTGAGCTCCTTATATATTTTGGTTATTAATTCTTTATCAGACAGGTAGTTTACAAATATTTTCTCCCATTCTCTAGGCTGTCTCTTTGCTTTATTTATTTATTTTTGCTGTGTAGAAGATTTTAAGCTTGATGTGATCCTATTTGTACACTTTTGCTTTAGTTGCCTTTGCTTTGAGGTATTAGTCAATAAATCTTTGCCAAACCAATGTCTTGAAGCATTTCCCCAGTGTTTTCTTTTAGTTGTTTTATTGTTTGAGATCTTATATTGAAGTCTTTAATCCATTTGATTTGATTTAATTTTGGTATATCATGAGAGACAGGGTTCTAGTTTCATTCTTCTGCTTATGGATATCCAGTTTGCTGAGCAGCATTTATTGAAGAGACTGTCCTTTACTGAATGTAAATTACTACAAACTTTGTTGAAAATGAGTTCACTGTAGATGTACTGATTTATTTCTGGATCCTCTATTCTGCTCCACTGGTCTATGTGTCTGTTTTTGTGCCAGGACCATGCTGTTTTGGTTACTATAACTTTGTAGTATAATTTGAAGTCAGGTAATGTAACTCCTCCAGTTTTGTCTTGTGGTTTTTTGCTCAGTAATACTTTGACTACTCTGGGTCTTTTGTGGTTCCATATAAACTTTTTTTTCTTTTTCTGCGAGCAGTGCCATTGGTATTTTGATAGAGATTGCATTGAATCTGTAGATTTTTTTGGGTACTATGGACATTTTAACAATCCATGAACATGGGATAGCTTTCCTTCATTTTTTTTTTCTGTCCTCTTTGATTTCTTGCATCAGTGACATTGTTTTCATTGTGGAGGCCTTTCACTTCATTGGTTAAGTTTATTCTTAGGTATTTAATTTTATTTGTAGCTATTATAAATGAGATTACTGTCTGGATTTTTTTCCAGATTGTTCACTGTTATCATGTAGAAATTCTACTGATTTTTGTATGTTGATTTTGTAGCCTGCAACTATACTGAATTCTTGTATCAGATGAATAGGTTTTTGGTGGAGTCTTTTGGTGTTTCCAAATATAAGCTAATATCATCTGCAAACAAGGATAATTTGACTTCTTCCCTTCTGAAGTTTAGAAAGGACAGTATAGATGTCTTTCCTCTCCAAATATCATGTTGAAATGTAATTACCAATGTTGGAAGTGGGGCCTATTTAGAGGTGATTTGATTATGAGGGTGGATTACTCATAAATAGTTTAGCACCATCCACTTGGTAATAAATGAGTTCTTGCTCAGTTATTTCATGTGAGATCTGGTTGTTAAAAAGTCAGAAACCTCCCCCTGCTTGTTGTCTTGCTCCCAGTCTAGTAATGTGATGGACCAGCTCCTGTCTGCCTTCCACCATAATTCTAAGTTTTCTGAGGAGGCCCTTAACAGAAGACAAACAGATGTTTGTGCCATGCGTATACAGCCTGCAGAACCATGAGCCCATTAAACCTATTTTCTTTGTAGATTGCCCACTCTCAGGTATTCCTTTGCAGCAACTCAAGAACAACTTAATACACTTTCCAATTTGGATGCCCTCTTACTCTTCTCTGACTGTTCTAGCTAGGACTTTCAGTATTAGTTTGAACAGTAGTGAAAGGGGGCATCCTTGTCTTATTCCAGATTTTAGAGAAAAGGCTTTCAACTTTTCCCCATTCAGTATGATACTCGCTGTGGATCTCTCATATATGAGTTTTATTGTGTTGAGGTATGTTCCTTCTATACCCAGTTTTTTTAGAGTTTTTATCATGAAGGAATGTTTAATTTTATCAAATGCTTTATTCTCATCAATTGAAATGTGTATGGTTTTATTCTTTATTCTGTGTATATGATGTATCATATTGATTGATTTACATATGTTGAACCATCCTTACATCTCTGGGATAAATACCACTTGGTCATGATGAATAATATTTTTAATGTGTTGCTGAATTTGGTTTGCTAGTGTTTTTGGCAGAGGAGTTAACAACATTCATCAGAGATATTAGCCTGTAGTTTTCTTTTTTTTTTTTTATGTATCTTTGGTTTTGATATCAGGGTAACACTGGCCTTGTAGAATGAGTTTGAAAGTATTTCCTCCTCTGGTTTTTGAAATAGTTTGAGTAGGATTGGTATTAGTTCCTCTTTAAATGCTTGGTAAACTGAGCAGTGAAGCCATCAAGTCCCAGGCTTTTCTCTGCTGGGAGATACTTTGTTGCAGCTTTGATTACATTACTTGTTATTGGTCTATTCCGCTTTTGGATTTCTTCATTGTTCAATCTTTGTTGGTTGTATGTATCTAGGAATTTATCTATTTCTTCTAGCATTTCCAGTTTATTCTCATATAGTGGCTCATATTAGTCTCTAATGATCCTTTAAATTTCTGTGGTATCCATTGTAATGTCTCCTTTTATATCTCTGATTCCATTTATTTAGGACTTCTGTCTTTCTTAGCCTGGCTAATTTGTTGATTTTGTTGTCTGTTATTTTGTCTGTCTTTTCAAATAACCTACTTTTGTTTTATTGATCTTTTGTATTGTTTTCTTATTTTAATTTCATTTATTTCTTTGCTGATCTTTATTTCTTTTCTTCTAATTTTGGGTTTGCTTTGTTTTTCTCTTTTCTTTAAGATTCATTGGTAAGTTGTTTATTTGTAATTTTTCTACTTTTTTGATGTAGGCACTTATGACTATAAACTTTCCTCTTAGTACTGCTTTTACTGTAGGTTTAGGTTTCCATTTTCATTTGTTTCAAGAAAATTTTAAAGAAATTTAAAATTTAAAAATTTAAAAATTTCTTTAAAAATTCTGGTATATTTCAATTTTTGCTTTCTATTTTTTTTACATCTGTTGTAGGTTTTTTGATTTGAAATTACCATGAGGTTTGCAAACAACATCCTATAACCCATTATTTTAAACTGATAATAGCTTAATGTGGATTGTACAAACAAGCAAAGAGAAAACTGACAGAAATTCTACACTTTAACTTCTTCCTCCCAACTCTCGACTTTTTCTTGTCTCTATTTATTATACAGTTTATTACCATAAAAGTTGTAGTTATTACTTATGGTAAGTTTATCTTTTAGTATTCCTACTCAAGATATGCAGAGTTCACACACCACAATTATACTGTGTAATAATCTGTATTTGTCTGGGTACTTACTGTAACTAGTGAGTTGTCTGCCTTCAGATGATTTCTTATTTCTTATTAACATTCTTTTCTTTCAGCTTGAAGAACTCTCTTTATCATTTCTCATAAGGTAGGTCTGGTATTCATGAAATTCTTCAGTTTTTGTTTGTCTGAAAAAGTCTTTATTTTTTCTTCATGTTCGAAGGATATTTTCACTGGATATAATATCCTAGGATGAAATATTTTTTCTTCAGGACTTTAAATATGTCATGCTATGCCACTGTCTCCTGGCCTGTAAGGCTTCCCTGAAGAAATTTGCTGCCAGATATGTTGAAGCTCCTTTACATGTTTATTTTTTATTTTTATTTTTATTTTCTCTTGCTGGTTTAGGATCCTTTTTTTTTTTATCATTGAGCTTTAGGAGTCTGATTATCAAACGTTTGAAGTAGTCTTATTTGGGTTAAATCTACTTGTTCTATTGCTTTCTTATACTTGAATATTGAAATCTCTCTTTAAGTTTGGAAAATTCTGTTATTATCCTTTTTAATATATTTTCTACCCTAATCTCTCTCTCTACCTCCTCTTTAAGGCTAATAACCCTTAGATTTGCCCTTTTGAAGCTATTTTCCACATCTGGTAGATATGCTTCTTCATTTTCATTCTTTTTTCTTTTAACTCCTCTGTGTATTTCCACGTAGCTTGTCTTCAAGTTCATTAATTCTTTCTTCAGTTTGATGAATGCTGCTGTTGAGAGACTATGATACATTATTCAGTTTATTCATTAAAGTTTCTATCTCCAGAATTTCTACTTGATTGGTTTTAATTATTTCAATCTCCTTGTTAAATTTATTTGATAGATTCTGAATTCCATCTCTATGTTACTTTAAATTTCATTGAGGTTTTTCTAAGCAGTTATTTTGAATTCTCTGTCTGGAAGGTAACATATCTCTGTCACTCCAGAGTTGGTCCCTGGTGGCTTATTTAGTTTGTTTGATGAGGTCATGTTTTCCTCAATGGTCTTAGTACTTGTGGATGTTTGTTGATGACTGGGCATTGAAAAGTTAGGTATCTATTCTAATCTTTGCAGTCTTGGCTTGTTTGTACCTATCCTTCTTGAGAAGGCTTTCCACATATTCAAAGGAAATTGAGTGTTGTGATATAAGTCTTTGGTAACTACAGCTGTATATGCATTAGGGGCCACACAAGCCTAGTAACACTGTGACTCTGGCAGACCAAGGTACAAACCTTGGTTATCTTGGGTAAGATCTAGAAGCATTCTCTAGATTACCAGGCAGAGTCTCTTGTTCTCTTCCCTTACTTTCCCCCTAAAGAAATAGAATCTCTCTGTCCATGCTGAGCTGCCTGGAGTTGGTGGAGGGGTGTAGCAACCATTCCCATGGTCACCACCTCTTGGACTGTGCTGGATCATATCTGAAGCCAGGAGAATACTGGGTCTTGCCTAAGGCCTATGACAACTATTTCCTGGCTACCACTGATGTTTATTCAAGCCCCTAAGGCACTTCAGTCAGTTGGTGATGAATCCTGTCAGGACTTGGTCTCTCTTTTTGAGGGAGTGGGTACCCTTCTGGCCCAGTACTGGTCTAGACATGCCAACCAGGAGCTAATGCCTAGGATTGAGAACTTTGAGAATCTGCTGGGTGCTTTTTTTTTTTTTTTTTTTTTTTCTGTGACTGAGCTGGTACCAAAGTTGCAAGACAAAGTCCTTTTTACTCTTCCGTCTCCTTTACTCAAGCAGAAAAAGTATCTCCCCATGGCTACTATAGCTGGAAATGTGCTGGGTCATACTTGAAGCCCATATAGTGTTGGGTCTTTCCTAAGTCCCATGGTGACTGCTGCCTGGCTACTGCTGATGTTTATTCAAAGCCCAGGTTCTCTTTAGTCAGCAGGTCATGAATTCTGCCAGGACTACTTCCCTTCAGGGCAACGGGTTTCCTTCTGGCCAACGTGGGTCTAAACATGTCATCTTGGAGCTATGGCCTGGAATGGGGACTTTAAGACTCTGCTTGGTGCTTTATTTTACTGTGACTGAGTCAGTATCTAAGGTGGATGACAAAGTTCTCTTTATTTTCCCCTCTCATCTTCTCAAGTAGAAGAAGGAGTCTCTCCCAGAGCTATAAGCTGCACTGCCTTGGGTTAGTGAAGGGGTAATGCAAGCACTCTTTTGCCTTCCCAGCTGGTGTTTCACTGGGTCACATGCACCCCAAGTTCACTGGCTCTGAGCTCAAGACAGCACCAAGACTTGCTCAGAAATTACAGTCCCTGTGGCCTGGGTTGTCTTTAAAGTTTAAGGCCCCAGAGCACTATAGCCCATGGTGGTGGGGCTAGCTGGAACTCAGGTTCTGACCACTGGGATGGACAATGTCCCTCTGGCTAGAACTGGTCATGATGCTCCCTCCATGGCCACTGGCTGAATTCTGCCTGGCATTACTTTCCACTGTGACAGAGCAGCACTTCATTCCAATGCAAAGTCCCACAGGCACTTTGCTCTCCCTCACACACAGAGATTCTCATTATAAGCCATGTTGTACTCCCAGGAGATGGGGAGTGGTGGTGTAGACAATTAAAGACTGTCTTTTCAACCTTCTTAAGTGCCTCTTTTCATGATATGATGCCAAAACCAAGTACTGTGATTGCTTACCTGATTTATGCTTCTTAAGAAGGTGCTTTCTTGTATTGATACTTGTACAATTTGGTGTTCCTGTGTGGGGAACAATTGCTGGGTTCTGTTTGGCCATCTTGCTCTGCTGGTCTTTGACAATAACATTATTTTAATTATAATTTGTAAATATATGGTTTCTTTTAGACATTTTAATATAGGAAAAAGTTTTTCTTTTAGAAATCTAACTGCAGTTTCACTTAGTGTTTATAGAATAAAAAACAGTAAAATGGCGTTAATTATAATTTTAAATTTGGTATAGAAGCTATTTGTAAGGAAACATGACTTAAAGTCATCTAGTCTCTTTAAATTTTCCCATTCTTTGACAATTATTTTGCCTATAATGAAACAATAATATTTCTTTTAGTCACTAATATTTATTTTTATCTAAACTTCAAAAGCATGTAAGTTGGATTTCATAAAAACCAATTTGTATAATACTTTATATAATTAAAATCTGAGGTTACATTAACAAATACCTGCTGCATAAACATGTTTGGGAACAAATACATTTGTTTATAGGTGAAGATTCAACTCAAATCATGAGGGTAGAAGTGTGCTCAAACATTACCCAGCAGTCTAGAGTTTTTGCTAGTCTGTTTCTACTCTGGCCATCAAAAGATAACGCTAACTGAACTTGATCTCCTGATACAAACAAGAGAAAATGGAACAAACTATGTAAAATCACTGTTTCAGAAATTGTACAACAGGCAGTATAGGACTATGATCCTTACAGGAGAAAAATAAGAGAGGTTAACTCTATGATCTCTCTGGCTTTCTACCTGCAGTCAACAGAGAATCACATGAATGGTATACTAGTCACATAGGGTTGAGGAAAAAGACCTTAGAGTTTGGGGAGATTGATGTGATGGGGATTTTTGGAACACATGGTGAGAGATAAAGGAGCTATGTAGAAAAAGAGCTCTAGAAACATGTATATGAGTTTCCTTAAGTGTTTTGGCCAAATACGAAACTGCACACTTACAAGGTAGAATATTACAAGGATTGGCAGGAAACAGTTCTAGAAGAAAGACAAACTACTGGAGAACTGAGAGATAAAAAATCTTGAGAGTTCACACTTTTGAACTGGTCAGAGTAGAGTTTTCATTGAATGTGTGATACATTTAGTAGAAACCTCCGAGTACAGAGATTTTCAATTAGAGGTAATATTGCCCTTTAGGGATGTTAGAGACAATTTTGGTTTTCACAATTATAGGGTGTACTACTGGCAACTCATGGATAGAGGATAGAGATGTCACTAAATATCAGTAAATGCAATGCACAAAACAGCCTCCTACAACAAAGAGATATTTAGGTACAATGTGAAAATTACTGATGTTGGGTAACTCCATCTTGGTAGTACAGCTAAACTAGCCCTGGAGTAAAGGTTTGTTCCCAAAGATTAAAATTAAGCTGTGAAAGGAAAATCCAATTCAATAGTATATTTACTGCCTATCAAACAGAACACTGTTTAAAGGAAGACAACATAATCAGAACACAAGGCAATGAAATAATCACAATGTCAATCATACACTCAAAAATTAATCAGTGTGTGAAAAGGCACAAAAATATCTCCCATAACTAGGGGAAAAAATAAACATTTAATCTGAAGTGTTAGAAATGAAAGAGATGATGGAATGAGCAATCAAGAACTTTAAATATGCCATTACATATATTCTTTAAAATGTAAAGAAAAATATAAGCATAACAAGATTAATGAAAGGCATAAAAATAGAATTGCTAAGGATAAAAAATACAATATCTGAAATTTAAAAATTAACTAGATTGGACAAACTACTGATAAATAAACCAATGTCGAATCTCAAAACATGTTTATTGAAAAAATAAAGCCAGTATGAAAGAGCCCCTAGATTAAAATTTGTATAGTTCCATTCATATGAAATTCTAGAATAGGCAAAAATAATTTATATGGACAGAAAGAAAGTTAATGCTTGGCTGAGGGTAAGGATATATTGGGAGATTGACTGCAAAGCAGTATGAGGGAACTTTATTGTATTCTAGAATATTTTTTATTATGATATTTACACAGGTGTGCCTATATATGTCAAAACTCAATAAACACCATACTTAAAATGGATTCATTTTACTATATATGACAAATAAAGATGAAAATAATGAGAAGGAGACATCTTGTAAATTAACCTTACAAAATGCCTTCCAATGTGAAATGGCAACATGTGACAATCATCTTAAATAACAGCCTGTGAAGTAAAACAAGTGATCATTAACATCTTCAAAGCATTCTTCTGGAAATAGATTGATGAGTCCTAAATTTTCATTAAGGTACTTGCAAAGGCTAAATCATAGGGAGGTAAAATATATAATATGTGAATAAACCAACTTGAATGTAGTCACATTTTAAAAATAAACATTTGAATCTGAACAGTCATGGACACTGGGAATTTCTATTTCTGATTATGTTATACCTTCAGAGAACATTTTTATACATCTTGATGTGTGTGTGTGTGTGTGTATTTGTGTGTGTGAGAGAGTGTGGGTGTGTTGGGAAATTCTATTAGCACAGCTTTAAATTTTCCTTGACTTAATTTTATCATGACAACATTATCTGCTTTCATTTCAGGTGCTTCAAACTTATCAGACATGGTGATGTGTTTAAAGCAAAGAATGTCAGAGATAAATAGCATAGCAGGCCTCTGTATCATGGTCAATAACACTGAATGTCTACATAAACCTCAAAATTAAATGACTTGAAATATTACAAAGTACTGTGTTTGCATAGGCATCAATTGGACTTAGAAACAGGAGTCCCAGAGGGGATTAATTTGCATAACATTTACATTGCCACTCTTGTCAATTAGCTCAGAGAGAAGCCAACTCAGTAGACACATATGGGGCTAAACTAAAGAAAAATATGTCAGTTAATTTTAGCTTCCATAACTAAAGGCACACCTAGAGCATTGGGGAGAAAGGGGAAAAATAGAAAGGTCAGACCTAAACTTAATATTGTAAGTGTCTTAAATATTTCAAAACACAAATCATATTTTTGTATGTGTGTGTGTATGTCTGTGTGTGTGTGTGTCTGTTTTCTTTCCTTCAAACCTAAACCAAGCCTGTTCAGAAGCACAGATAGTTTTATTGTAAAGTTGCTTAGCCATACTTCTATGGAGCAAAGCATCCCTTTCAAACTCTGAAAATGGATCACTAAATTCAGTTTACCAAAAGTTGGCATGTAAATTTTCAAACAAATGTTGGCAACATCCACATCTATTTATGTTTCAATTAGATTGATTTTTTTATTCTGCTAGAAGATTTCTGATACATACATTATAAACTTGTGTAAAATTCGGGAACTCAATTTAGAAACCTGGTAAACACTTTTTATTTCAAAATTTAGAATAGAAAAGCAGAATTTATCACTTGAGAATAAATTCTAAAGTTCTCCATAAAGCCTTCAAATCAGTTTACCTCTCTAATAGAAACAATACAGAGTTTGCAAGTCCAAATTCAATCATGAACATTAGACATAGATTTTGTTTCCCTGCAATATCATAAACTACCAACTCAACCTTAGCATTACCAGTTTATACATTCTCAGTGTGTTTGCATTTCCTATTAAAGCTTTGAAAATTTGTATATACATTGAAAGAGAATATGATGCTTACGAGTCCAAGCATCATTATGTTATTGTTACCCAAGGTGAGAATATGATTTCATATGTATGATTATTACCTTATTTTATGTCAGTGATGTCAAACCAGAAACTTTTGTTCTTTTTACTCCCTCTGCATATATGTCATCTCCTTCTATCTACCCACTTTAACTTTCTGTGAATGTCTGCCAGGTTAAAGACCCAGCTCAGAGTCCCTGCCAAATTCTTTCCTTTGTCATGATGAGGGGAATGAATTCAACTGACTGTTATCTGCAAATAAAATTAGAACTAGGAGCCATCATCAGCTGCTGTGCTAGAATGCCTGTTTAATGGCAAAGGCCATAGCTTGTATCTTTACATGCCTTTAAGGTAGCATATTGCTTGGAATATAGAAAATGCCTAATACTTATAACAACAAAAAAATGAATTAATAAATAAATTACTCAATAATTCTAGTGCATTTATTTTGTAAATAAAAGAAATATACACAAGTATCTAAAAAACTTCCAAACTTGCAGCTATTTAGTGATAAAGCTTCATAAGAAAAATTCTTTAATATATTTTTCTTCCCTTTAAAAATTTATAAATATAGCAGATATACTGAGGAGTGCTTATATATTATACTTAACAGATATAACAACAATATAACATATATACCAAATAATACATCTAATCATGTTTTCAAAATAAAAATTTTATTTACTTGTGAAATATCTAAGCTCATAAAATAAAAAAGAAATAAACATTTTAAAATTCTTCTTAGTGTACCATCCTGATTACATTATCTCCCCTACCTGAAAATGTTTGTACTTTTCTGAGTTTGTATACATCAGTTTCATGCTTTTTCTGTTACCACAATTTTGCAAAATATACATATTCCTAAATAGTACTTTTAAATGTAGCCTGATTTTTAAATGTATATAAATGGAATTACACCTCATCTTAAATTGGGAGGAAATATTCATATTGATTTATGGAATTCACTCATTTTTATTGTTCTATGCTATTCCATTGTTTTAATGTATCTCATTTCCTCTCACCATTGATTGATATTTTGATTGTTTTCAGTTTTTAACAAATACAAACAACAATGCTACAAATATTCTTATAGAGATTTATTAGCACACAAGTGAAAGAATTTCTCAAGATATGTTAGAAATAGAACTACTGAGTCATAGAGTACATATAATATTTATCTTTTGGGTAAAATAATGTATAATTTAATTTTTCTCAGTCATATTAGACTTAATTCTTACAGAAATAAAATTTTTACTAATGAGATAAAGAAGTAACCACAAATGTTTCTGTTTAACATGGAAACCTAAATTCAATATAAATTACATTTTCAGAAATTTCCATTTTGAATGTTTGTAAATCTCAATATCGCTGTTTGTGAACAATGTTTATGTATGTTTTCTTTTTTCACTTCTTGACAAAATTACCCATATACTTTTATTTTCAAAAATATTATTTGAGAAGCACCAAGATGGTTGACTAGAAGCAGCTGGTATACACTGCTCTCACAGAAGAGACAGAATAGTGAGCAAACACTAGTTCTTCTAGTGGATCATCCAAACAGCCACATAGGGATTCATCAAGGAAGCAATTGCAGCTAGTGCATACTGCTCTCAAAGACAGGAGATGCAGCTAATCACTCCAATTGACATTGGCTCTATATTTCTCTGGGATGGAGCCACCAGGGGCAACTGACAGGCTCTCTGCCATTGTGCCACCACAATCCTTGCCCCTGCTGCCCCCAAGCTGGAGAGCAGACAAAATGCCTGAGATTATCCCAGGGCAGCAGTGTGTATCTTGTGAGTGCTGAGCAGAGATCCCTGGGCAGTACTCAAGCAGGAGAGGAGCCCACTCTCTCAGAGAACTGAGAGGGGTGTGTCACATGGGCTCATGGGGAGCCATGGGAGTAGGGTGTGCCTCCCTCCACAGGGCTGGCCTGGAAAAAGTATGGTCTATCTCCCTGCTGTGGCCTCTGCCCACAGGAACCCCATGGCTTGGAACACCTAAGAAAAGAAATGCAGGTGTAGTGCTAGTGATCAAATGGGGCTGATACATTCTGGCTGTGTCCCTACCCAAATCTCATCTTGAATTGTAGCTCCCGTAATTCCCACATGTTGTGGGAGGGACCCAGTGGGAGATAATTGAACCATGGGGGCAGTTTCCCCCACATTGTGCTTGTGGTGATGAATAAGTCTCAAGAGAGCTGACGGTTTCATAAGGGGTTTCCCCTTTTGCTTGCCTCTCATTCTCTTTTGCCTGCTGAGATATAAGATGCGCCTTTTGCCTTCTGTCATGATTGTTAGGCCTCCCCAGCCACATAGAACTGCGAGTCCATTAAACCTCTTTTCCTTTATAATTACCCAGTGTCGAATATGTCTGTATCAGCAGCATAAAAACGAACAAATACAGGGACATCCCCAAGGCCCAAGAGTCAACCTCATGAGAGGGTCACCTCTCTCCACCACACACCACAGAATAGGGCTGCAAACACCAGGAAATATAAAAAAGCCATCCAGCTGAGTAAAAGCCTAATTACAAGCAATGACTTTTAAGCACCATCTAGTGAATCACCGCCCAAACTACAACAATAAAAATACGTTGCTAATATACCCTACTGTGAAACCAAAGACAAAAATGTGGCCACAAATTAAGACTCTAGCCAGAGCCTCAGCCTGCCAAAAACATCCAGAAATAAAGTCAACTGACTATACTCAACTTACACCAGAGTTAAAAGAGCACTAGCACTCTAAGAAGAGAAAGAATCTGTGTAAGAACTCTAGTAATTCAAAAAGCTGGTGTCCCCATACCTGCAAATGAGTCCACTAGCTTCCCAACAATGGTTCATAACCAGTCTGAAATAACTGAAATGACATATAATTCAGAATCTGGATGGCAAGGAAGCTCATTAATATTCAGAAGAAAGTGGAAACCCAATCCAAGAAATCCAGTGCAATGTTTTGAGAGCTAAAAGACAACATAACCATATTAAGAATAAGCCAAACTAAACTTCTAGAACTGAAAATTTCACTACAAGAATTTCATGATACAGTCAGAAGTATTAACAGAGTAGACCAAGCTGAGGAATGAATTTCAGAGCTCAAAGATTGGTTCTTTGAATCAAGTCAGTCAGTCAAAAATATAGAAAAAGGATTTTTTTCTTAAATGAACAAAACATCTGAGAAATACAGGATTATGTAAATAGACCAAATCTATCACTCATTGGCTTTCCTGAGAGAAAAAGAAAGAACATAACAACTTGGAAAATATGTTTGAGGGTATAGTCCACAGAAATTTTCCTAATCTTGCTAGAGAGATTGACATGCAAATCCAAAAAAACAAAACAAAAATACAGGAAAACCCTGCTACATACTCTACAAGATGACCATCCCCAAGGCACTAAGTCATTAGTTTCATCAAGGTCAATGCAAAAGAAAAGTCTTAAAGGCAGCAAGAGAGAAGGGACAGGGAACTCCTCAGGGTAGCAGCAGACCTGTAGCAGAAACCTTACAAGCCAGAAGAGATTGGGGACCTATTTTCTTGGTTTTTTGTGTGTGTTTTTTTTGTTGTTGTTGTTGTTGTTTTGACGGAGTCTCACTCTGTCGCCCAGGCTGGAGTGCGCTGGCACAATCTAGCCTCACTGCAAGCTCTGCCTCCTGGGTTCACGTCATTCTCCTGCCTCAGCCTCCCGAGTAGCTGGGACTACAGGCGCCTGCCACCAGGCGTGGCTAATTTTTTGTATTTTTTAGTAGAGACAGGGTTTCACCATGTTAGCCAGGATGGTCTTGATCTCCTGACCTTGTGATCTGCCCGCCTCAGCCTCCAAAGTGCTGGGATTACAGGCGTGAGCCACCACGCCCGGCCATGGGGACCTATTTTCAGCATGCCTAAAGAAAAGAAATTCCAACAAAGATTTTATATCCTGCCAAAATAAGCTTCAGAGTAAAGAAGAAATAAAATCTGTCTCAGATTATCAAATGCTGAATTTGTTTTGACCAGACCAGCCTTACAATAGGCCCTTAAGGGTGTGCTAAACATGGAATAGAAAAATGACTCCTGGCCAGGCGCGATGGCTCATGCTTGTAGTTCCAGCACTTTGGGAGGCCGAGGCCGGCGGATCACGAAGTCAGGAGTTTGAGACCAACCTGACCAACATGGTGAAACCCCGTCTCTACTAAAAATACAAAAATTACCCAGGCATGGTTGTGTGCACCTGTAATCCCAGCTACTCAGGAGGCTGAGGCAGGAAAATCGCTTGAACCCAGGAGGCGGAAGTTGCCGTGAGCCACGATCACGCCAGCCTAGGTGACAGAGTGAGATTCTGTCTCAATAACAACAACAACAAAAAAGTAAGAAGAGAAAGAAAAATGACTCCTGCTACCACAAAAACACACTTAAGGACATAGCCCACGGGTACTATGAAGCAATTACACAGCCAAGCCTGCATAAAAAAGAGCTAACAACATGATGATAGGAGAAAAATCTCACATATTAATACTAACCCTGATTGTAAATGGGCTAAATGCCCCCAATTAAAAGTTATAGAGTGGCATACTATATAAAAAAGACAAGTTCTAATCATCTGCTATCTTCAAGAGATCCATCTCAAATGTAACGTTACCCACAGGCTCGAAGTAAAAGGATGAAAAAAGACATACCATGCAAATGGAAAGCAAAAAAAGAGCAGGAGTCACTATTTTTATACTAGATAAAACAGATATTAATCTAATAAAAATTAAGGACAAAGAATGGTATCTCATAACGATAAAATGTACAATCCAACAAGAAGACTTAACTATCCTAAATATGAATGCACCCAACATTGGAGCACTCATATTCACAAAACGAGTTCCTCATGGCCTAAAAAAAGACTGAGAAAACCACACAATAATAGTGGGAGATTTCAACAACCCACTGACAGCATTATATAGACCACCAAGGCAGAAAACTAAACTCTGGACCTAAGCTCAATACTTGATCAATTAGACCTAATAGACATCTACAGAACACTCCAACCAAAAATCACATAACATACATTTCTCTCATCTGCATATAGAACATATGCTAAGATCAACCACATGCTCTCTCATAAAGCAAATCTCAATAAATTCAAAAAAATAAAATCATATAAAGCTCACTTTCGAACCACAGTGAAATAAAAATAGAAATCAATATTAAGCAGATCTCTCAAAACCACACAAATACATGGAAGTTAAACAACTTGCTCCTGAATAATTCTTGTGTGAACATTGAAGGCAGACATTTAAAAATTTTTTGTCATTAATAAAAATAGTAATTCAACAAACAAACATCTTAGAGATGCAGCCAAAGCAGTTAAGAGGAAATTTTATAGTGCTAAACACCTTCTTCAAGAAGTTAGAAATATCTCAAATTAACAATCTAACTTTGCACCTAAAGGAACCAGAAAAAAAAGAACAAACTCCTGCTAGAAGACGAAAAAAAATTAACTAAAATCAGAACAGAACTGAGTGAAACTGAGATGCAAAAAGTCTATATAAAAGCTCAATGAAACCAAGAGTTGGTTTTCTGAATAAAAATAAAGAGTTGGTTTGAAGAATAAACAAGACTGATAGACCACTAGCTAGATTAACAAAGAAAAAGAAATCCAAATAGGCACAATAGAAATGACAAAGATGACATTACAACTGATCTCACAGAAAGACAAAAGATTCTTAGAGACCATTATAAACACCTCTATGCACACAAATTAGAAAATCTAGAGTAAATGGATAAAGTCCTAGAAACACAATCTCCCAAGATTGAACCAGGAATAAAGTGAAAACCTGAACAGACCAGTAACAAGATCTGAAATTGGATTAGTATTTAAAAACCTACCAACCAAAAAAAGCCTAGTACCAGATGGATTCATAGTTAAGTTCTACCAGATGTACAAGGAAGAATTGGTATCAGTCCTACTGAACTCATTCCAAAAAAACTGGAGAGGAGACTTCTCCCTAACTCATTCTACAAAACCAGCAACATCCTGATGCTAAAATCTGGCAAAGATACACCAACAAAAACAAAAAAACTTCAGGCCAGCATCACTTACAAACATAAATGCAAAAATCATAAACAAAACACTAGCAAACACAACAAAACAATGGATGTAAATCCAGCAGCACATCAAAAAGTTAATACACCAGAATCAAGTAGGCTTTATTCCTGGGATGCAAGTCTCATTCACCATAAAGCAAGTCAATAAATTTGATTCACCACATAAACAGAATTAAAAGCAAAAGCCATATGATCATCTCAATAGACACAGAAAAGTATTTTTATAAAATCTAACATCTCTTCATGATAAAAACCCTCAACAAACTAGGAATTGAAGGAACACACCTCAAAATAATAAAAGCCAGACAGTAACAGTCATCTGTAACAAACCCATCACCAACATCACACTGAATGTGCAAAAGCTGGAACCATTCTCCTTAAGAAATGGAACAAGGATGCCTACTCACACCAATTCTATTCAACATAGCACTGTAATTCCTAGCCAGAGTAATCAAGCAAGAAAAAAAAATGCAAGGCATCCAAATAAGAAGTCAAACTGTCTCTCTTTGCTGATAAAATGATTCTGTACCTATAAAACCCCAAAGACCCTGCCAAAAGGCTCCTAGGACTGATCAACAGTTTTGGTAAAGCTTCAGGACACTAAATCAATGTACAAAAATTAGTAGAATTTCTATGCACCACTAATGTCAATTCTCAAAGCCAAATGAAGAATAAAATTTTATTTGCAATAACTAGAAAAAAAAAGAAATACCTAGGAATACATCTAACCAAGGAGATAAAAGATCTCTACAAGGAGAACTGTAAAACGCAGATACAACACAAATAATCAGAAAATCTTCCATGTTCATTGATTAGAAGAATCAATATTATTAAAATGACAGTACTGACCAAGAAGCAGCTTCTCCTCTCCTTCTGGAATCTATGCCTGGTTCAGCCTGCCTGCCTCCACTCCTGCCTCCACCATGTCCATGAGGGTGACCCAGAAGTCCTACAGGGTGTCCACCTCCGGCCCCTGGGCCTTCAGCAGCTGCTCCTACAAGAGTGAGTCCGGTGCCTGCATCAGCTCCTCGAGCTTCTCCCGAGTGGTCAGCAGCAGCTTCCTGGGTGGCCTGGGCAGAGGCTATGGCAGGTCCTGTGGTATGGGAAGCATCACCGCTGTCACCGTCAACCAGAGCCTGCTGAGCCCTCTTAACCTGGAGGTGGACCCCAACATCCAGGCCGTGCGCACTCAGGAGAAGGAGCAGATCAAGACCCTCAGCAACAAGTTTGCCTCCTTCATCAACAAGGAGCAGCAGAACAAGATGCTGGAGACTAAGTGGAGCCTGCAGCACAGAAGATGCCTCGGAGCAACATGGACAACATGTTCAACAGCTACATCAACCTTCGGCAGCAGTTGGAGACTGGGCCAGGAGAAGCTGAAGCTGAAGGCAGGGCTTGGCAACATGCAGGGGCTAGTGGAGGACTTCAAGAACAAGTACCAGGATGAGATCAATAAGCTTACAGAGATGGAGAATGAATTTGTCCTCATCGAGAAGGATGTGGATGAAGCTTACACGAACAAGGTGGAGATAGAGTCTCACCTGGAACGGCTGACTGATGAGATCAGCTTCCTCAGGCAGCTGTCTGAAGAGGAGATCTGGGAGCTGCAGTCTCAGATCTCAGACACATCTGTGGTGCTATCCATTGACAACAGCCTCCCCCAGACATGGACGGCATCATTGCTGAAGTCAAGGGGCAGTACGAGGAGCTTGCCAACTGCAGCTGGGCTGAGGCTGAGAGCATGCACCAGATCAAGTATGAGGATCTGCAGATGCTGGCAGAGAAGCACAGGGATGACCTGCAGCATACAAAGACTGAGATCTCCAAGATGAACAGGAACATCAGCGGGCTCCAGGCTGAGACTGAGGGCCTCAAAGGCCAGAGGGCTTCCCCGGAGGCTGCCACGGCAGATTTCGAGCAGCATGGGGAGCTGGCCCTTAACAATGCCAACACCAAGCTGTCCGAGCTGGAGGCCGCCGTGTAGCAGGCCAAGCAGGACACAGCGAGGCAGCTGTAGGAGTACCAGGAGCTGATAAACTTCAGGCTGGCCCTGGACGTCGCCTACAGGAAGCTGCTGGAGGGCGAGGAGAGCCGGCTGGAGTGTGGGATGCAGAACATAAGTACCCATACGAAGACCACCAGCGGCTAGGCAGATGGGCTGAGCTCGACCTATGGGGGCCTCACAAGCCCCGGCCTCAGCTACGGCCTGGGCTCCAGCTTTGACTCTTGCACAGGCTCCATCTCCTTCAACCGCACCAGCTCCACCAGGGCCATGGTTGTGAAGAAGATGGAGACCCTCAATGGGAAGCTGGTGTCTGAGTCCTCTGACGTCCTCCCCAAGTGAACAGCAATGGCAGCCCCTCCCAGACTATCCCTCCTGCGGCTGGCTGCCCCAGAGCCCGGTAGGGAGGCTGCTGTGTAGGGCAGCACAGGGAAGAGAAGACCCACCTAAGGCTCAGCCCTGGACTTCAGCCCACCCGTTGCGGGTGTTCACTGCCTGGGGTACCCCCCTTGCCCATGCCTCCAGCTACATAACAATTCAATGGGTTTTTTGTTTTTTACAAAATAAAACCTCAGCTAGCTCTGCCAACTGTCAAAAAAAAACAACAACAAAAAAACAAAAACCAATACTACCCAAAGCAATCTACAGGTTAAACACATTTCTATCAAAATACCAATTACATAATTTGCAAAAAGGGAAAAAAAAAACTAAAATTTATATGTAACCAAAAATATTCCAGAATAGCAAAAGCCATCCTGAGCAAAAAACAAAACTGAAGAAATCACATTACCTGACTTTAAATTATACTACAGAGCTGCAGTAACCAAAACAGCATGGTACTGGCATAAAAACAGATATAGACACCAGTGGAAGAGAATAGTGAACCCAGAAATAAACCCACACACAACCACTTGGTCTTGGATGATGCTGACAAAAACAAGGAATGGGGAAAGGACTCCCTATTCAATAAATGGTGCTGGAATAACTGGCTAGCCATATGCAGAAGGATGAAACTAGACCCTCATCTTTCACCGTATACAAAAATTAACTCGATATAAAGTAAAGATTTAAATGTAAGACCTCAAACCATAAACATCACAGAAGAAAAACTAGTTAATGCCCTTCTCAACTTTGGCTTTGTCAAAGAATTTTTGGCTATGTCCCCAAAAGGAAGTGCAACAAAAACAAAAATTACAAGCAGAACTTAATTAATCTAAAGAGCTTCAGCACAGCCAAAGATACTACTGATAGAGTAAACAGACAATCTGCAGAATGAAAGAAGATAGTCACAATTCATGCATCCAACAAAAGTCTAACATTCAGAATCTATAGGAGCTGGAGGCCATGATCCTAAGCAAATTAAGGCAGGAACAGAAAACCAAATACTTAAAAGTAGGAGCTAAACATTGAGCACATGTGGACATAAACATAGGAACAATAGACACTGCAGATTTCTACAGAGGAAGGGAGGGAGGGAGTGTGGGTTGAAAAACTATTTACTGGATACTATGCTTACTAGCTCAGTGCAATATAGCCATGTAATAAACCTGATCATGTAACCCCATATCTATAATAAAAATTGAAATTAACAAAATATATATCACTTTACATATGATTATATATATGTATATATATTTTATGCTTAATCTGTAATCAACACAGTGGTGGGTAAAACATTCATTTTAACTTCACCAGGGTACATTCTTAAGATCAGAATTATCCATCTTTATTGATATTCATTCTACATTAGTACCAATAGAGATTCTCATTCATGTTAAATAAAATATTTGGAATACATAGGTGCAATTTAATGGAAGAACAACATGTTTGCTAAGAAATCATGTTGTGTTACAGTCCAAAGTAAAGTGAGATGGAATTTGGCTATCACATTATATGAGATAGAATCTTCCCCATGATATTAATGCCAATTAATGGTTCAAAGAAATCCCTAATTGTCATCTTGCTTGACTGTGCTTTTAAATTTTAAAATGTATATCTAAAATCAAACAAAAATATTTTTGGAATTTATAAAGATGCACACATGCTGAACTTAATAGATAATATCAAACATTTTTCTGTAGTGAGTGTATAAATTTGTACACCCCTAGGCAATATAAGAGTCTCCAAAGCTGTACATTTTGCAAATGTTCAATATTGTCAGACTTTTTATATTTTCTTAAATGGAAGTTATGATATGGTATCCCATACTTCAATTTACATTTCTCTGATTGTTATTGAGGCTAAGCATCATTTTATTTGTTTACTGAACATTAGTATTTTCTTTTCTGTGAAATTCCTATTACAATGTAGTTGCAAACTATGGATTCTGGAACTAAACTGCATTCAAATTCTGGCTGTGCCATTCACTATATGTGGGATTTAGGCACATTAAAAAAAAACTCCCTGCTTAATGTATCACCTATAAAATACAGATTGCAAGAATATCTAACTGATAATGCTGTTGTGAGGACTAAATAAGTCAATATGTATAATCTGCATTAAAAGTGTCTCCACATAGTTACGTATGTAAGTGTTTATTATCATTTCTTCAGACTGTCTTTTTTGTTGGTTACAATATACAATATTTAGAATATACAAAATTTTAGTTAAATTTTTTTAGAATTTCTCATTTGTACTTTTTCACATCTGGCTTATTGGTATTGATAGTCTCTTGCCTGTCATTGTTTCAGTATATTTTATATTTATTTAAAAATATTATTTTATATTTTACATCTGATCTTTTAACAGCTAAATTTGCTTTGGGCCTAATCATACATTTTTAGATGTTTATCTCATATTTCCTCATGGTGATTGGTTTTTCTCATAGTTTAGTAATTTTCAATGGTGAGCCTACCTTCCTTGGACATTTGTGGGAAAACTTTGAGGCCTGGGTTTGAAATTATTTCCTACAGAGATGAATTGCATGCACTTCTCCCGAGTGATTGTGCTTAATTATTGCAAGGGATAATAACAACTCGCACTCTTCTTCAAAGGCATTTTCAAGTTTAAAATTTGGGGATTTTGAGGGAAGGTTGTACAAATGTAGGGTTATTGAAGATTTGTGTTTAGAATTCAGAGACAATGATGAGACTGGGTTAAATTCCCAAATTCTTACTCTCCTGAGAGTTTTATTATTCTTTCAGGTCATCTACTAAGAATTCTTTCTTTGGGGATGTAGAATATGAATATGGGATAATGGAGTGTGGTTGGGGTTAGTGGCCTCTCACGAGCTTTGTTCTATGGCTTGACTTAGATGCTAGCATGCCTAACTCATTGAAAGCCGGCCTCTAAACTTGCAATTATTGGCTCTACTTTCTTTTTCTTTTCTGATTTCTAAAGCATTCTCTAAATTTCTAGCTACATCAGGCATGCTTTAAATATATATCTTTATATTTTATCCAGCATTAATAAGTGTACTGTATCTGGAGTAGTTTTTCTGAACATTTAATCCTCAACTGTTCTCTGAATTTTTAATCCTTAGCAAGCATACTCTGATTTTTCTCACTAGGTAAATTTAAATTTCTAAAAGTATGTGGCTGGTGAAAGTCAATATCCACTTTGTATGTTTTTTATGCAGTTCTATTAGAACTTTTCAAGTACACAATTCATATGTTCAAACACATGGTTCACATCTGAATTCAATACTAGACTATAGAACTAATCAAAAGCAGGCCATATCTGAGGCTAACTAACAGATCAGGAAGTAAGAATGGAAATAGAAACTATTTAGAGGAAATAATGATATGTATGTGTAAATATTTTTTGCATATTTATGAAGAATAAGAGTTTTGAGATTGGAGAGGATAGTTTTGAAAAAGCATTTACAGGAAAGTTTATGAAACACAAATGATTCTATATAAGTTTCTTTTTCCTTCTGCTAAATTATCAGTTAGAAAACTTAACAAAGATAAAAGCAATAAGCCTTGTATGTTTGAGTTTTCTGAAATTATAAGAAGATAGCTCTTTGTGTTCAAAATGAGAAATATATTTTAGCTGCTTATATAATAAGTTGAAATCTAATAACCTAACTTTTAGAGAAGCGTAATGTGAGTATGGATATTTCTGATGTTCAGTTTCCCTTTATATGTCCAATTAACCTTTATTTACTAAGAAACCATAGCATTCTAATTTGATTGGCAGCACAAGAGCTGGCGCCAGTAAAGAGAGTTGAGAAACTCTGCTGGAAAATCATGGTTTATTAATACATCATTAAGCACTTTAAATGGATTCCAATGGCGTATGTCTAAGGAAGGAAATAATTCAGCATTTGTTAGTTACTGACAGAGTACAGAATTGAAATTTACATTTTAAGCCTTACGTTCAAAGTCCTAGTGTGCCAGCAATTGAATTACACATTACAAAATGATAGTGTATGTCATCTGCCCCTTTATCGGGCAGAACTATAAATCTTAATAATTATATATGTTTATCCAGACAAATGCATATTATCATGCAGTAATGTAATCTATAATTACAAATAAAATAAAAATTAAATGTATTTGCAATATGTGTACAATACATGTGTGATAGACATTTAGTACACTTATTACTTGATGCTAAATGATATCATAGACAGTGGAAGTATGCAATTTGAATTGTACTTTACTTTTAATGAACACATAGTAAGAATATAAGTGATTTTAAAGCACTACTATATTTTCTCTATATGTTAACATTCTAAACCACTTCCAGGAAAATAAAAATAACTTTTGAGGTTAGAAAACATCCACATCTTTATTTTAATTTCTAATGCCAATCTATACAATGAATATATTCATTAATTTATTTCTCACTTTTATGTTTGAATGTATTGGCAATCTAAGGATAAATTATTTGTATATATATCTAATTCATTCATGTTTACACAGAAGACATAAAAAAATTTTAGGAGATTTTTGACATTTCCAAGTCTTGTAGAATTTTAAAGTATTTTTCACCAAATTTGGGCTCTTAAATATGAACAGATAAATTCTTCATGTAATTTTTTTTTACAGTATTAAAGATCCTTAAATAATTGAATTTGCATAACAGTACTCTAAATGTTTTTCTTTTGGTGTAAGCTGAACTGTGAACTTTTACTTTTGTGCACACATAGTTTAAACAGAATTGACTGATGTACCAATAACAACCACATAATTAAGGTAATTTGACCTATGTTGACTAAGCCACTTGATTGAAATCAGTGTTTCTCAAAGTGTATACCTTGATATTTAAGAAAAGTGATCTCTAAATAATTCCAGGGAACAAATTGGGGATTGTATATGAGGTAGTAATAGTAATTGCTCCCTCAGTTTATATCATAATTTTTCTTCTTTCAATCAAAATTTTTTTCTTCCTCTCTAACCACAGCATAGATTTTGATATATGCTAACACACCACACATTGTTGTAATTCATTGCTATATTCTATCTTTTCCTAATTTAAGTGAGAACTTGATCAATAGAGACAACCATTTTCAAGGAAAATTTCAGTGTTTTAATTCACAGCATGGGCATGCAGTGAGGTGGCTGGGGATAGAGGCATAGGGACAATCTGCTTTTTTGCAGATAGAGATAATGATAGGGTGCCTTCGCAACTGACACTGATAGAACATATTTTAAAGTCCTTTGGAATGTTTCAAAAGATAGTATCTAGTGGAAACAGCATGAAAGGCCATGTTCAAAAATGGAGTTTTCTATCTCTTCCTTTTGTTTTCCTTTAATATAATGAGAACCAATCATCTTCAAATACTCAATTGTCAGTTTCGTATAGTTTGAAAATTATACCACATTATACTCACGATCAAGTTTTCTGGGTATATATTTGAGGTTATTTGAGCTTACAGCCATGCTTTAGTATGTAGCTTCTTTTAAAAACATATTAATAGTTTAATGTCTTTCCATGAAAATAAAGAAGTATACCTAAGGTTATAATTAATACATTGATAAAATATGCAAAGTCTTCTTTATGTCTTTAAATTTGATATAAAAATTATACTGGTTTCTATATTAAGAATAGCCTTTTTAAATTTTCAACTTTTTTTTATTTTGATAGGTTTAGGAGGTACAAGTGTTGTTGTGCTACATGGATATATTGTGTGATGGTGAAGCGTCTTTTAGTGTACCCATCACCCCAATAGTGTGCATTGTACCCAATACATAGTATTTCATCCCTCACTCTTCTCTCACCCTCCTACCTTTCAGAGTTTCCAAAGTCTATTATAAGAATAGCCTTGTAAACAAAGATTGTCAAGTAGATCCACAAGTATTTATTGAGAGTATCTATATTTTATCTCATTTACATTACATAACTCCTGCCTTGAAACATTTTATATGTTGAAAATAAATATGGATATGCACTTAATCTCTTATTATCATGTATCTTTCAAGTAACTAAACAACAATTGAAATGGAAATAATGTGAAAAAATCAACAAACAAAAATGTTAGAAACAATAATAGAGAAACCAGGAATATTAAATTGGCTTCTTAGATATCTCTGGAACCTCATTGCCCATATATTTAAAAACGTGTAATTTCCTCTCCACACACTATATATACTAGTAACATTCCATAAGTGGCTAGATTTCAGTGGACTCTGGTAATGGTTAAAGAAAAACAATAACAAAGGCCATTTCTGAAACTAGAGAATCATGTATCCATGTACACGTTTTGCCACAATTGCAGTTTATAAAAAAAATTATATATACATTTTGCAAAATGAAATGTATAGAAGAAAAATTACTATCATTGTGTTCATAGTTTAGATAGGAGTAAGATAGTGAAGTCATAAATAACAATGATCAAGAAGAGGGTGCGAAGAGCAAGAAATAAGCTGTATGTTTAAAATGAAAGTAAGGGAAATGGAAACAAAAGGTAGATAGAGATGATACTGAAAATAGAGTGTAATAAGAAAACTAGAATCATAAACTCACAGACAATTTTACACACTGCACTTCTGTTAGAAGTTATAGGCAGGGGATCAGAAAACCAAAATACAACCTGATAGAAACAGAAATAACTGACATAATGCTAAAAATAAATTATATTATATACTTTAATTTTATATGACCACTAATAACTGGAGGTACAGCTGAGATTTTTCCATTTTGGATTTTTTAACATCAATAATCTGCAATACACCCAAACACTCTATCTTCCTCCCCTTCCTCCAACTTGAAATGGCATATTTTGAGTTGGCAGGAGACAGAATTGAACCTACTATCATATGAATTTTTAATATCAAAATATTAACTTTTCACTCTGGCAATTTATTGTATTTATTCTCTCTGTGTTTAGAAAGCTATCAAGGGCCAGTAAGGAAAAAAAAGAGCAGTAAGTAAAATTAGAAGTAAGACATTTTTGATTTTTAAAAATTTTTCTGGGACTCCATAATTGTGCCAGTTACATGTATCTAAGTGTAGATGTTTAGTTATAAAATCCTTGTTAAAAATCAAGGATACAGTGAAATAACACGTATGCATGCATGTACTGTGCTTTGGTAACTTGGTAAATAACATGCCATGAGTATAGAAAGGGTGAATCCAAAACTTGACTGCTATTTCAACAATCAAAGTAAGGGGAAGAAAGATAGCATTAGAGAACTGAGGACTAACATTTCCTAAATAACAAAAACAATAATAACATCAGCATCAAAACAAAACCCAAGCAGTGAGAAAAAGTATAGCTATTATTTGTTTATTTGCTTTCTTGGAATAGTATATATTTTTTAAACAGATGGAATAAAGCTATGTTTTCAAGGCCACAAAATAGAGATTAATATAACCAAAGTAGCAAGCTAGAATGAAGTAGGTTAGAACCCTATTAAAAATCAGGAGGATGTTTTTAGGAGAAGGCTAGACTTTGTCAGATAGGAGGAAACGATATACAGAATCATTTAAAGAGAGATGAAGTATATGCTCTAAAGACCAAAAAGATGGTTTGGAATATAGGAAAAGATAGAAATGGAAAGAACATAAATGATAAGAAGTTACTTTGTCTGAAGCAGCATGAAACATAGATTTAGAAGTATGTATGCAGATAACAAAAGTCTGTAAAACAGCTAAGACATTAATCATGGAAGATTATAATTGCACCAGTGCCTACAAGGCTGACAATAAGACGATGTCTATAGAAGGTGGCACACTTGGAGAAAACCAAATGTATAATATATACAAAATATTTATAAGGAAAACATTTGTATATGAACCTTGGAGTTAGATTTTGGAAACAGCCTTGTAGAAATGATAAATGTGGTTGGTATATAAAGAATCAATAGGAAAATGAAAAAAAAGATATAGTAATACACAGTGATTAAATACCAAGACAGTTTTATGTAGTTCAACATAAGAGATTTCAACATTCAATAGATTTAGTGAACACCAACTGTGGCTAAGGCACAGAATTTTAGAGACGAATACAAAGATGGATAATACATACTTTCCAACCTAAAGAGCCGCAGTTTGAATTTATGGAATATTTACTGGGTGTTTAGTTAGTTCGCCAAGTCTTTAATTTACAGTATAACTAACTAGGTTGAAAATAATACACTCTTTTTTAGTCGAGTATTTTGGCTCAAGTAACAGGACCTCACAAAGCTTAGTTATATTTTTAAAAAATGCATCACTTTTATGTGGGAAAGTTGGAACACACAGGCAAAAAGCAACAAGGCCACACAAGAAACTGAATTTTCATCTGAAAAGCCAAAACAAAAACAAAACAAACAAAACCAAGCAAACTCTCTCTCAGCTTGGTTGTTTCTAAGTCAAATAGTGACTTTAACTCAGGGTTTTTTCATGCAGTTTCTCAAAGAAGCATATTAACACTGTTTAGTGTCTGGTCTTTGCTTAGCTGGATTTGAATCCTTGCACCACACACATTGACTGATAGTCTTGGGGCAAATGCCTTAATCTTTATGGGTCTCATGTTCTTCAACTTTAAAATGGAGCCAATAACACCTATTGCACAGATTCTCTCCACCAAACAGATAAAAAGAGAAAATGTATGCAAATAATTTAAATAATATCTAGCACATTGTAAGGACTTAATAACTGTTCGCTTTCATCTTAATCTTCACTCCAGAGGTGGCTGCCTTTTAGCACTAGAGTTTTTACTTAATATAACCTACAATTTTATAGCAACATGACAAGATGACAATGTAGTCATTATATTGCACATCTAAATTTGCATAAAAAGGAGACCTGCTGGGCGCGGTGGCTCACGCAATCTCAGCTCTTTGGGAGGTCGAGGTGGGCCAAGCATGAGGTCAAGAGATCGAGACCATCCTGGCCAACATGGTGAAACCCCACTGCACTCCAGCCTGAAGACAGAGTGAGACTTCATCTCAAAAAAGGAAAAAAAAAAAAAAAAAAAGAGACCAATAATCACAAAATAAATACAAATTTTTGTTAAAAAATCTATTATTTGATAAGAATACAAATCCAGATGGTTTTATAGCTGAGTTTAATCTATCCTGTAGATAAGAAACCACATTTTTTTTTTTTTTTGAGACGGAGTCTTACTCTGTAAGCCAGGCTGGAGTGCAGTGGCACGATCTCGGCTCACTGAAACCTCTGCCTCCTGGGTTCAAGCGATTCTCCTGCCTCAGCCTCCTGAGTAGCTGGGACTACAGACACCTGCCACCACATCCAGCTAATTTTTTGTATTTTTAGTAGAGATGGGGTTTCACCATGTTAGGCAGGATGGTCTTGATCTCCTGACCTCATGCTCCGCCTGCCTCGGCCTCCCAAAGTATTAAGATTATAGGCGTGAGCCACTGGGCCCAGCCTCAGAATCTTATATCTTATTGCAGATAGCCAAGATCATAGAAAAAAGATGATAACCATTGTAGTTCATTTTATAAATTTAACATCATTTTAATAGCAAAACTTGATAAAAATAATGTAAACACGTTCATGTGCATGCACACACAAACATGTTCTCATGTAAAATACTACAGTCAACTTGACTTGTGTATACAATTGCAGAACTCTGAAAGAAAGTGTTACAAAAATTTTGAATTTTATTAAAAGCATAATAAACCATGATAAAGATGATGGTTTAGTAATATGTCAACATGGCTAAGCTAAACTACATTCCCCAGAGTTCCTTTTCTTATTGTTTATGGTCAGGGTGAGCCACAAATGAGATTCCTGCAAGACTTGTAAATTGGAAGGGAAGCAGCACTCACTGTGTAGCATGCATGTTGTGTGACACCCTGACCTTTCTTGTTGGGAGGAATGGCAGCTGGACAGGCCATTTCTCTACCTTCCTATGGTTCCTTTTTAGCTTCTTTGACTCCTGGCCAGGTGTATATTTTTCATCTTTGTAATAAAGGGCTCAATTTATTCATGATAACCTTATCGCCAAGGTGGAAGGCAATAGGAGTTAACACAAGGTTTAGTCTATTCTCATGGATTTCCACCTCATGCGTGTGTCTTCCAGCCTGCTTGTGATATTCCCTTTCTGACTGCCTTCCCTATGAACTTCAAGCTTCGGCATCAGAGGCAGAGGCAACAGCCTTACAGACCCTTAAATCAGCTTTCACAAGTATGTAAGCTAATTGCCTTTAACAAATCCCTAAATACATAAAATATGAAATGTTTTATAAAATGTATATGTGCACACACAGGTGTGAGTGTGTATGTTTGTGTTGGTTCTGTAAGTTCTAGAATTGACTCTTTAATCTGATTTGATTTAAAAGCAAATGATTCTGTTTCTAGTGGTAGAGGAGAAACTGGTAAACCATAGCATGATATGGCAAACGACTTATTCAAATGATCACCTTTAGATAACTAAAGCACCTATAGAAGGCAAGACTTTGGGGGACAAAATATTTTCCACCTTAGAACATTTGAATTAAAATGAACACATAATGGAATTACTTGAGTGTTTCTAACTGTGCTAAAGAACTTACGAAAATGAATTTTAAGCTTAGGATCTTAAGTTAGCAGCTCAAGATCTGCATGAAAGACATGAAAACTTCTATGATTGCTCTGAAAATAATTCCTATTTCCTGTAACTACAAGGTCAAGATTTCTGAAAACTAAACCCAAGGTCACGTTTTGCAAGTGACTTAATTACAATGCAAATTAGAACTTCAAACATGCAAAGTCACCTTTTCAAAGTTAGGCATTGACTGAGGAAGAATGGGATACTGAAAATCAGAATAGAGACACATGGGTAGACTCCAGTGAAAATAACCTCTAAAAATTCTAAATTTGGAAGTCTTTAGACCTCCAAATTCTGCTGAGGCTTTTGGCCAGTAGAAGCAGCTTCCACCCTGCCTGAGTTTCAAAATTCCTATTCACCATTGACTGAATTTTGTCTTTGAAAAGTCCCTCTTCAAAGAGGGAAAAGGTTTCAAAAAGGGAAAAGGCTAGCCCTCTTTGACCTAAAAAACCTGTAATGGCCTCCCTGAGTTGCAAGTCCTGCTGATTCTCCTCAGGACCTACCTTCACAATCTCTCTTTACTTCTAGACCTATCATTCAACTCAAGTACCAGCAGGCTCCAGGGGGTAAGGTACAAAGTATTGTGACCCATGAGAAGGATACTAAAAATTGGAATGGGGACATGTCTTAGTCAGTTTTACTTGCTACTACAAAATACCATAAACTGATTGTCTTATAAACAAGAGAAATCTGTGTCTCACAGCTCTCAAACTGGGAAGTCCAAGATCAAGACACTACCAGATTCACCGTCTGGTAAGAGTTCATTTCCTGGTTCAAAGATAGCTCCTCTTCCCTGTATATTTATATGGTGGGAGGTAGAATTTCAACCTATGAACTTTTTGAGGGGGGGCATAAGGAAAGATGCCATTGAAATTGGGAAATTGAACCTTTAAATTCTGTTCAGATTTTAATGCAGGTACAAATGGCCCTATTTTTATCTCAGGAAATTAACTCTACTTAGCTTGATGAATTTGTAATGATCTCCCCCAATGTAGCCTTGAAAGCTACTTTTTATTTTTCTTAGTACCCACCCCTGCCATCCCCCTTTTATTCTAGATCTAAAATTAGACTGGAGTACCAGCAAACCCCAAGGGTAAGGTAAACAGTGTGACCCCACAAGGTGATGCAATACACACGAGAATGGCATGATTTTCCTCATTTAAATATAAAGAAACCTAGAGCATATGTGTGGACATGGAACTTAAGAGTGAGGAATCAAGGTAAAAGGGATATAACATTGGATCAGATCTATTTTATTGATATGGCCTCACTAAGCTGCAATTCTGTATTTAATGTTTTAGCTCAAATGACTAGGAAGGGCTCTAAAATTTGCCTTAGTTGGCAGACTGAAACATGGACTAAAACGTGGCCTACACTAAGTGAAGTTGAAATGATAGAAAGTCATTGGTATACTATAAAGGAACATATCCACACACACACATACTTTTAACACATAATACAAACTTTTTATCAAAACTATAAGAAATAAATTTCTGAGGGGAACCTCACCATCCTTGAAGATCTCTGTTGCAACCCTTCCTTGTAGGTCAAAGATTCCAGTGGTAAGTTTTACCATTGAACTGGGATCCCTAAATGAAACAGAGATGATAGAATGCTAGGGTAGTGGGACCAAGTGGCAGAAATTATTCACCAAAGACAAGATGATCATGGTTACTGTAATGGATAGTGGAAGCAAACGATAATCAGAATAGTCATACTCACACAGAACTTTGACATTGGCTATTTTAAAATGGAGTCCCTGGAAATTTAGCAGATAAAAAATCTAGTATATTCTTCATGTGGCTGATCCATATGGCTTGAGCTCGCATTATGAGTGCCTGATTCCAAAAGGAAGAAAAGCTCAGAATCAGAAATCCCAGTATTTGATTTCTGTGACATTCTATTGTCCAAAGCAGTCAGAGTCAGCCTATATTTAGAAGAGAAAATAAACTCTATTCTTAGATGTGGATATTGGTACAGGGAGGGAAGGAATCCATTGTAAGAAACTATCACAGTCCACCCTCTTGCCACAACAATCCATATCCTTCTTATAGATAAAATACATACTCAAGTCCTCCTTCAAAATATGTAATTCATTAGAGCATTAGCTCATAATACAGGATCTCATCATTAGATATTGATGACGCTCCTAAGACATACTTCTGAAGAAACATCTAAGGTACATTTCCTCATTTTCTTTTTCTTGAATAGTTGGGGCCACAGCCGAACGCCACCACTTCTGGCTAATTTTTGTATTTTCTTTGTAGAGATGGGGTTTCCCCATGTTGCTCAGGCTGGTCTCAAACACTAAGCTCAAGTGATCTGCCTGTTTTGGCCTCCCAAAGGGCTGGGATTACAGGCGTGAGTCACTGCACCTGGCCTCTTCCTTTTCAAAGTCAAGTTATCTTCCCTCCACACATCCAACATCCGGTGATGAGAAATGGACAACATAATCACAACAGACCTCTCAGTTTATAAGAGGGAAAATGAAAGACACAAAAACAGAGAGTCAGGCCCCTCAGCAAATTCCCAGGCTTGATCCAGTTTAGAGACCCCAGAGCCCTTTGAATACAACGGATGCCTTTTGAATAAAAAGTTCTTCTTGAGGAAGGACAGTACTTTGCTAACAAAAAATGACACTGTTACTCTTTCTCTCAGGCTCCCCAAAGGGCCTATGGCTATTTACCAGAATGACTTATACATTGGAAAAAAGAATAATCAAACTTTTTCAGATTACTGGACAATGGCTCTGAATTGCCAGTACTTCCAGGAACCCCAAAATGCCATTGTGGTCTACCATAAGGGCTTATGGAAGCCAGGAGATCAATGGAGTTTTAGCTCAGTCTTATCTCACAATGGGCCAAGTGGGTCCCCAATCTCATTTTGTGGTATTTCCCCAGTTCTAGAATACGTATTTGGAATAGATACATGCAGCAATTGGAAGAATGTTGGTTACTTGATCTAGAAAGATGAGAAAGGCACAGTGAAAACCACTAAAACTGCCTCTACCTAGGACAATAGTAAACAAAAGTCAATACTACATTCCTGGAAGAACTGCAAAAATTATTGATACCATCAAAGATTTAAAGTGTACCTGAGTGGTGATTCAAACACATTTCCATTCCACAAACTTATTTGGTCTGTGCTGAAAACAGATCCTGGGAATGCCTGTAGATTATTGTATGCTTAGTCAAATGGTGACTCCAATTGTAGCTGCTGTACCAGATGTGGTTACCTGGCTCAAGTAAATTAACTCATCTCTTAGTACATCATATGCAGCTATTGATCTGAAAAATGCTTTTTCTTTCCTATCTGTTAATAAAAGCAACAGAAACAGTTTGCACACAGCTGGCAAGGCCAGCAGTATACCTTAGCAGTCCTACCTCAGAGGTATCTCAACTCTATTGCCGTAGGACATAATCTAGTTCCTAGGAATCTTGATAACCTTTCCCTTCCACAAGTCATCACACTGGTTCATTGCATTGATGATATACTGATTGGACCGACTAAGAAAAAAGTGGCAACTACTCTAGGTTTATTGATAAAACATTTGAATGTCGGAGGGTGGGAAATTCAACAGAAGTTCAGGGGCATTTATGCCTGAGTGAAATTTCTAGGAACCCAACGGTGTGGAAGATGTTGATGCATACTTTCTAAGGTGAAGGATAAGCTGTTGCATCTGACCCCTACTATGACAAAAAAGAAGACACATTGCCTAGAGGGCCTCTTTAGATTTGGGTGGTAACATATTCCTCATTTGCCTGTGGTACAACAGTCCATTCACCAAGTTACCTGAAAAGGTATTAGTTTTGAGTGGAGCCTGGATAATACATCCAGATTGATGTACGATTTGTTCTGCCACTTAGGCTATATGATCCAGCAAATCCAATGGTGTTTAAGGTGTCTGTAGCAGATAGAGGTTCTGTTTGGAGCCTTTGACAAGTCGCTACAGGTGAATGCCAGTGTGAACCTTAGGATTTTGGAGCAAACTACTGCCATCCTCTGCAGATGACTACTCTTTTTTGAGAAACAGATTTTGGCTTGTTATTGGGCCTTAACATAGATTGAATGCTTAACTGAGGGTCACTGAGTACCTGAGCAGCCCATCATTGATTGAGTGTCATCTTACCCACAAAGCCATGAAGTTGGGTGTACAAAGCAGCACTCCTTCATCAAATGGAAGTGGTGTATATGATGTTGAGCTGGAGCTGGCCCTGGAAGCACAAGTAAGTTACATGAAAAAGTGGACCAAATGCCATGGTCTCCACTTCTACTATACTGTCTTCTCTTTCCCAGCCTGGACCTGTATTTGTTTCTAATTTTGACTGCATTTTCCATAATGCACAAACTGTAGGATAATAATGGAGGCAACAGGCATCTGCTTCTTACTTATATCTTGTATAGAATAACATTAGTATTTCACCATTTATTACGACATCTATATTTTGTCATGGTCGATATTATTTAGCAACGGTTGTGTCCACTATACGATGCTGTTTCTTCCATAGTCAGGAATCAAGGGGTAGAAATGGGAGAGTTATCACTCAGTATGTATCCTGTTAACAATTAGTATAATTTTACTTCCTGTCCTTGCATCCTTTTCTCTGCTTTTCTAAAGGTGTTAGCTCCAAAAGGATATATAATTCCACCAGGAGATACCAGAGCAGTTCTATTGAATTGGAAGTAAGACTGGCACCCATTTACTTTTAGTTCCTTATGCTTCTGAATCAACAGAAAAAAATGGGGAGTTACTTTCTTGGCTGGGGTAATTGATCCTAATTACCAATGGGAAATTTGAATGCTAGTACAAAATAGAGGTAAATAAGAGTATGTATAGAATGCAGGTGATCCTTTAGGTAGCCCCTTAGTACTACCATCCTCTGTGATTGAAGTCAATGTGAAACTTCAATAACCCACTTCAGACAAGAATACTAATGGTCCAAACCCTTCAGGAATGGAGATTTGGGTTAATCCAACAGACAAAGAACCATGACCAGCTAAGGTGCTTGCTGAGGGCAAAGGGAATATGAAATGGATAGTGGAAGAAAGTAGTTAAAGATATCAGTTACAACCACGTGACCAGCTGAAGAAATGAGGAATGTAATTGTTATATGTCTTTCTTATCTTGTCATGAATATATTTGTGTATGCACACAAAGATAGATAAATAGATACAAAGAGAGAACATTACGTTTTCTCCCTTCTCTTTACCTCGTGCTGGTCCATTTGAACTTCTATAACAAAGATACCATACACTGATTGGCTTAAAAACAACAGAAATTTATTTCTCACAGTTCTGGAGACTGAGAAGTTCAAGATCAAGGCACCAGTAGATTCACTGTCTAATAAGGGCCCAGTTTCTGAGTCATAGTGTCCTTACTTGGCATAATGAGTCAAGAGAGCTCTGTGAGACTTTTATAAGGGCACTAAAATGATCCATGAGGGCTCTACCCTCATAAGCTATCAACTCCAAAAGAACCTCCCTGCAATACGATCACACTGGGGATTAAATTTCAACATATGAATTTTGGGAAGACGCAAGCATTCTAGCTATTGAATCTCCTTATTACATAACATAAGATATATTGACTTCACACCATATTATTTAAGCATCATTAACTTACATCATAATATTTGTGTTACTGGATACCAGGAAGAGTGAGCATCAGTTAAGGATGTTGCATTTTCTTCTGCATAAAGGGTTAGTATGTTTGGTTGTATTCAGGATAGTTGTATCATGTTAGGCAGAGGGAAGAGTTTGTCATTTTCTTTATTTAGAGATTTATGCATGGTTTAAGGAGATGTGGAGTCTCTCAAATTTCCAAGGAATCAATGTAATGGTTAATTTTACGTGTCAACTTGTTCTGCTATGCTAGGTTAGGTTAGTTGTTTGGTCAAATAGCAGTCTAGATGTTGCTGTGAATATATATTTTAGGATGTGATTAATCTTTAAATCAGTAGACTTTGAGGAAAGCATATTATGCATACCCTCCATAATATGAATGGGCCTCATATAATCAGGTAAGGGAATTAAGAGCAAAGATATAGGCTTACCAAAATAGAAACAATTCTACTTCAAGATTGCAACATAGAAACTCTACCTAAGATTATGGTCAGCTGGCCTGCCCAGTAGAATTTGAACAGAAATATCACTTCTATTTTTACCTGAATGTCTAGATTGCTGGCCCATCCTACAGATTTCAAATTTGTCAGCTCCCACAACTGCATAAGCCAATTCCTTAAAATAAAAATTATTTTATATTTCTATCATCTCAGTGTGTCT
The DNA here is from genome assembly GCF_028858775.2 of Pan troglodytes. Classification (NCBI taxonomy): domain Eukaryota; kingdom Metazoa; phylum Chordata; class Mammalia; order Primates; family Hominidae; genus Pan; species Pan troglodytes. Next base: position 157,887,871 of record NC_072398.2, on the reverse strand, counting down.
CTCTGTCTCTGCCTCTCTCTCTCTCAAATGCTATATTTATATATGTGTATATATATGTATATATATACTATATCAGATAATAGACTATATATTAATACTATATACATTATATACACATATATGTGAATATATGTAAGTATGTATAAAACACTATATATACACTATATATTATGTAACATAATATATAAATATTATATACAATATGTAACACTTAACTGCTCTCATTTGTTTATATCCTTCTATGTTTTATTAGATTTTAAACCCCATGGTTTTATGGTCTTTTATTAATAAATGAGCTCTCTTTTATTTATCCTGGTTTTCTCATCACTTAGCACAATCCCTACAGTGGACTAGTTGTTTTCAAGAATGTCACTGGTGAACTTTAGAAGGATAGATTGAATGAATTACACATACTTTTAATCAATTTAAAATTATTCATGTTTAAAGAACTCCTCCATTGGATATAAGCATACACTTTGAGGGAAAAATGTAGAAATCTGCAACATGCAGGGTATTGAACTTATTACCATGTTAAAATATCAATTTCCACAACCATCTGTGCTGAAAACATGGCTGATATTTTTCATTATGAAGTTACAGCTTTAGTCAATAACCACATGCATCTAACAAACTAAAGTTCTAATGGATAATCCAACTATCTTAATTATCTGTCTCAGATGTGCACATTAGAACATCTCACCTGAGAGTAGGCATGTAGGCATAAGACTTCAGTTTTTAAAGCATTGAATTGTGCATGTAAAAGTCACAGTTGAGCACTATAGGTTGAAATGTTGAAAAATATATTCACAGCACAAAAATGTTTTTCCTTGAGATTCACAAAAAGTGAAAAACAATTAGAGAATAATCATACACACAGGTAAACTTACACAGTTTTGAAAAATACATTTTAATTTTCCTTTATTTCCTTTATTTATTTATTTAGAGACAGCTTTCACTCTGTCACCCAGGCTGGGGTACAGCAGCATGATCATAGCTCAATGCAGCCTCAAATTCCTGGACTCAAGCTATCTTCCTGCCTCAGCTTCCTGAGTCACTGGTACTACACCTCTGTATCACCATGCCATGCTAATAGATCTTACTTTATTTTTTAAATGTATTTGATTGCAGGAGAGTATAAAGACTTGCAGGAGTGTATAAAGGCTTGCAGGAGAGTATAAAGAGGGTGTGCTTTTTTCAGAAGCAATCAGAATAAAATATAATCATTAAGATAATTAGAAAACCAGTTTCAAATAAATTCACATTTTCCAGAAAAACCTCTCCTCTTGTACTTCAGATGACTTTTGCAACTGGTAAAACAGGATGTGTCTGTAAACTCTTTTGACTCAGTGGAATGACAGCTCTGATTTCTAAACAAAGTATAATAAATGCTTTTTGATACCATTAATGTAATTTACATATCTATGCTAAAATGTGTTCTTCCTAATTACATGAAAGATACGCAGAACTGGCAGAGTTTTTTTTTTAATTAAAAATGTCATTCTCACTATTGCCTTTTCATTACATACTTTTGTGTATGTATGTACACGTTACGTTTTCTTCAGTTGAAATATCCTTAGTGACATGATATCCTAGACCACTAGGGACTCCACGATACCCCCCTGATTTTCTAACTTTGATAGATATTTAAATATAACATCTCTATCTGGCCTGCTCCTTTGTCTATCCTCTTTTTCTACATTTGCTTACTTTCCATTGCTCTCTTCCAAGCATTCTGCTTCAGACTGGGGAGACGTCTGAACGTGGATATACGGGCACATCCCCATCTAATTTACCACCTTGATCTGAATTAAGTAATGTGTGTTTGCAAGGACAACATGACAACAAAAAATATAACAAGAAAATAATAGGCTTAGCTACTTTGTTTTTTCCATTACTATATATCAGATTATGTAATATACTTCACAGATGAGAAACTGGGACAAGCTTCTTTGTAAGCAGTATTATGTAATCAGTAGGATGCAATTATAGGGAACAAGAAGTTTTATTCTGTCATAATTTCCAGATGAAATCCTCCCTTTACATTTACTGTCTAAAAAATAAACGAGAGTATATACACTTTTTAATCCTCTATCAGTCCTTCACAATATGGAATAAAGTAGTTCAGTAATACCCATAATTTCTTAAAGCTTCTTTTTAGCTAAGAGCATTATAGTTTCCATTTTTAACAATTTATAATTATGTAACATAAGGTACTTATTTTTCTTGCCTTTTAAGTAAATTTAAAAATTCTCAGAAAATTTTACTTACTAATTTTTGATTGACAACAGACACATCATACATGGAATAAACCCATGTAGATTCCTGAGATGAGGGAAATATCGTTGTTACAGCTGGTGAAAGAGCATCCAGGCAGAATCATGATTACTGCAAATCCTTCAGACAAAAATGTGCGGAGTGTTTGGAGAATACATGAGAACATTGCGACAGCATATGTAGTAAGAGAAGGTGTTAGAGAAGAAGTCCTGGGCAATATTAATGAGGCCTAGTAAGTCTTGGTATGAATTTGGAATCTTAAGTGTAATTTAAAGTCATGGGGTGAGGGTGAGAGAATTTTATGATCATATTAATTAAAGATTAATTACAGACAAATTTCTTCAAAACCATTACATCAAAGTAAGATACAGACAGAGAGAAAAAGATTTGTTGTTGTTTTTCAATGCACAGATTAGTTTCCAGTTTTGGAGAAAAATGAAGCTTGAAAATGCTCTTTGGTTTTTAGTAAAAAAGTGCATTCTTTGGTGGTCCTCATTTCCTAAACATTATCTCCATGTTTTCTCTCCACCAATCCCATCCATTCTTAGTGCTTCAACATGAATCAATTACAAATGCAAACTGACTAAATAAATTCCCAACATATACTCACCACACACATCTGCTTCATTGGAGTCCATAGAATAAAGATCACAATCCATGGCCAGCAAAACTGCTTAGTAATTGACCTGTCTGTCTCTCATCCTTTTTTTTTTTTTTTTTTTTTTTTGGAGAGAGACAGAGTCTCACTGTGTTGCCCAGGCTGCAGTGCAATGACACAATCTCAGCTCACTGCAACCTGTGCCTCCTGGGTTTAAGCAATTCTTGTGCCTCAGCCCCCTGAGTAGCTTGGGATTACAGGCATGTACCACCATGCCTGGCTAATTTTTGTGTTTTTAGTAGAGACAGGGTTTCGCCATGTTGCTAGGCTGGTCTCGAACTCCTGGTCTCAAGTGATCTGCCTGCCTTGGCCTCCCAAAGTGCTGGGATTACAAGTGTGATGTCTCACTTTTTAATCATACTTTGCATCACTTCCCACTTCCTACTCCATTCTTCAGCCACAGGTGGCTTTTTCTATTTGCAGTCCCTTGAACAAAGTGTTTTATCCTATCTCAAGTTGTTGCCACGTGCTTATATGTCATTTCTCCAGAAAACCAGGCTGCATGCTTCAGACTATATCAGTCCCATCCCACCTCTATTATATCCTCTCTACCCACTGGAAGGAAAGTTTCATAAGAAGGCCAATTTACTTTTCCTTTGAATCTCTAGCACTTAGAACAGCACCTGGCACATGGTGAATGCTAAATAATCATTAGTTGAATTAATGAGTAAATGATCTTCCTTCGAGGATATACAAGAGGTTTCAATCACAATTTTTTAGAGGGTTTTATGTTCAATAATTTTCAAAATAACACTGACTTAGAAAATCAAATGTTGTGAAAATGCATGTTATTTATGACTACTACCTGAGAGGAAAATTTCACCATTATCTTTTTCACCACTAATAGTTGATTTTAACTTTATCGTTTTTTTCTATAAAAAGCCGTCAGATAATAGATGTATCTCATGTATAGACTGCATATAATTCTACCCTGTGTCTTCTCTCTTTTTTGTATACTGTCTCCTCTTAGGGTGATAAAATAAATTGAAAGTATGAAGAGTATGTTTTTTATTTAGATTCTAAAATATTTACACATAACTTTCATTGTTTCTAGCCTACCCAATTTTAATTAATTTTCTTATTCTATTTCTGCAGTGGTTTTTTTCTTCAAAAAATTCAGTTGTCCTTGATAATAATTCAATCTGAGATGAGAACCCTAGCTCTAAATGGTTACATAAACTGATATAAAAAATGAGATGTGAAATGATTGGTGCATTAAAATTGGTGCATTTTATAATATTTTCCATTTATTTCACATTTGAACATTATGGAAAATATAGAGAAAATAGGTTGATATGTGAGTTTAAAAAGCAAAAGACAACTAAATTACTACTTTTTAAGGTATTTTACTGTTGACTTTCTAAAAACTGCAGCATTCAATTGATGTTTAGTTCTAGAGTACCATTTTATACCTCCCGAATAAAGTGGCCTTAGACATTTAGTTTAAGAGAAATAATATTGGTTTTGTTTTTATAAATATATCTTCAACGTTTATAAAAATAACAACTGTTGTATATTCTCCAAGAAATGGAGAATCACAGAGATTAAAGGAATTGCCCTAGGTCTTACAGCTAGCTTGTGGAAAAACCAGATGTAAGCTCTCATTTTCTTACTTCAATGCCCTCAAGTCTTGTCATTACATCTGTGTTGCCTCCTTGAAATACTATTATCATCGTGGAGTAATAGACCCTTGCTAAAGTATCAGTTATGTACCTTGCTGCCTATGGTGGAGAGGGGCTCAGGAGGACTCAATCAGTGACTCTCCATCTGTGTCCAATGACTGGAAGTCAGTAGGTCTTTATGGCTCTAGATTTTTTTTTTTTTCATAATTACTTACTTCTCTTTAGTTTCTTGAACCAAAGCAAAAAAAAAAAAAAAAAAAAGGCGGGTTTGTTTTTGTTTTTGTTTTTGTTTTGTATACTGTCTCTTCTTCTTAGGGTGATAAAAGAAATTGAAAGTATGAAGAGTAAGTTTTTATTTAGATTCTAAGATATTTACAGATAACTTTGTTTCTAGGCTATCCAATATTTAATTATTTTTCTGATTTTATTTGTGCAGTGTTTGTTTTTCCTTCAGAATGTTTTTTTTTTGCTTTTGTTTTTAGGTTTTTAAAAAATTATTATTGCATTGCAATAATCAATTATAATTGGGATTCACTAAAAACAAATTACATGAAAATAGAGACTAAGTTTGAACTATCAATTTTTTTCATAATGGAATTGTGCATATTTTTAAATTTACAGTAGCTAGAGTATTGTCATGCTTTCACTGCCTTAGTGTTTTTCTAGATTCTTTTTCTTTTTCATTATTCTCTGGAATCTTCCTAGGCTTATGCAAGAGAGTTTATGAATTACCATATTTTAATAATACTTTTAGTTCCTACTAGGGCTATGTGGTTTTCAAAAAAAAATGACTATTCTCTACTGTTTCTTTTGTGCCTTTTTGTCATCTTCTCTTTCTTTGGTAATTTTCTCTCATTTGTTTGCACATGCTGCCACTTGCATTGCAATGCTGTATTTTGCTGTTGTTTCTCTTCTGACTCCATTGCATGGTGGTCAGTCTCCATGATGCTATTTTTACTTTTGTTTCCTTTCTTTTTTCCCTTTGTGTTTTCCTTTGCATGTTATCCTTCATTCCTCCATAACTGAATGTTTGATAGGTCTTGCAGTTTGTTTTGGTTTACTACTCTAACCTCCTGTATCCTCAGATGATGATTTCACAACTCACTTTTTGTTTTTACTTTTATTCTGCCTCTGTACTGGGAGGGATAATTTATCTTCCTATGGATCTAGGAAGAGAGCAGCATGATGTAGAAAAATCATTCACCGTTGCCTTCTTCTACAACATGAAACCTGACTCTGAGATCCTTTCTTGATTATTTCTTTCAAATCATCACTTTTCCAATTACCTGCAGGTTAAATGAGATGATCTAAGTCTAGGAGCATAAGGGCAATTAAGTAGGTTATGTGGTTTATAGGGACAAGCTTACTTTATTTATTTATTTTTTTTTGAGACAGAGTCTCGCTCTGTCCCCCAGGCTGGAGTGCAGTGGTGCGATCTCCGCTCACTGCTGCAAGCTCCACCTCCCGGGTTCACGCCATTCTCCTGCTTCAGCCTCCCGAGTACCTGGGACTACAGGTGCCCGCCACCCCACTGGGCTAATTTTTTGTATTTTTAGTAGAGACAGGGTTTCACCATGTTAGCCAGGATGGTCTCGATCTCCTGACCTCGTGATCCGCCTGTCTTGGCTTCCAAAGTGCTGGGATTACAGGCGTGAGCCACTGCACCCGGCAAGTTTACATTTTTTCTAATAGGTCGCATTCAAAATTAAAAGAAAGAGGTAAGGAATATAAATAATTTCAATAAAATGTTTTTATCATAATATTTTTGGTCTTTGAAAATTATTTTAAGCAACTTTAACATTAAGAATAATAGATAAAATTGCCAAAATTGAGATTTTTTTCTTTTGAATATGCAAAGTTTTCAAGTGGAAAGGATCAGCCACATAGCTTGAGGTTCCAGCTCATTTTATGTTATTTAATGAGTCATATGTATTAGCTATTAACCACTTATATAACACAAAACTTTAGTTTTAAACTCAAAACAGAGTAAAAACTTACTGTAAGATAATTGATAGCAAATGGTAAGTATGCTGAATGCTACACAGAAACTTCTGTAACATATATTTTTCTCTTTTATTACTTCTCTGGTTGGTTACATGTGAAGGGGTGGGTTGCCCCTCCACACCTGTGGGTATTTCTCGTTGGGTGGAACGAGAGACTTGGAAAAGAAAAAGACACAGAGACAAAGTATAGAGAAAGAAATAAGGGGACCCAGGGAACCAGCGTTCAGCATATGGAGGATCCCGCCAGCCTCTGGGTTCCCTTGGTATTTATTGATCATTTTTGGGTGTTTCTCAGAGAGGGGGATATGGCAGGGTCATAGGATAATAGTAGAGAGAAGGTCAGATAGACACCTGAACAAAGGTCTCTGCATCATAGACAAGGTAAAGAATTAAGTGCTGTGCTTTAGATATGCATACACATAAACATCTCAATGCCTTACAGAGCAGTATTGTTGCCCACATGTCCCACCTCCAGCCCTAAGGTGGTTTTCCCCTATCTCAGTAGATGGAACATACAATCGAGTTTTATACTGAGACATTCCATTGCCCAGGGATGGGCAGGAGACAGATGCCTTCCTCTTGTCTCAACTGCAAAGAGGCATGCCTTCCTCTTATACTAATCCTCCTCAGCAAGGACCCTTTATGGGTGTCGGGCTGGGGGACGGTCAGGTCTTTCCCCTCCCATGAGGCCATATTTCAGACTATCACATGGGGAGAAACCTTGGACAATACCTGGCTTTCCTAGGCAGAGGTCCTTGTGGCCTTCCACAGTGTATTGTGTCTCTGGGTACTTGAGATTAGGGAGTGGTGATGACTCTTAAGGAGCATGCTGCCTTCAAGCATCTGTTTAACAAAGCACATCTTGCACAGCCCTTAATCCATTTAACCCTGAGTTGACACAGCACGTTTCAGAGAGCACAGAGCACGGGGTTGGGGGTAAGGTTGTAGATTAACAGCATCTCAAGGCAGAAGAATTTGTCTTAGTACAGAACAAAATGGAGTCTCCTATGTCTACTTCTTTCTACACAGACATAGTAACAATCTGATCTCTCTTTCTTTTCCCCACATTTCCCCCTTTTCTTTTCGACAAAACCGCCATTGTCATCATGGCCCATTCTCGATGGTCGCTGTCTCTTCGGAGCTGTTGGGTACACCTGCAGACTAACAACAGACAAAACAGGCACACAAGGATTAATATGAAATTTATAATCGTAGTACTTCCGATGGTCTTAACCCAAGTGACAGGGTTAAGATTTGTGAGGCCATCAGCAACTCCAGCGATTGCCTCAGTTCCTGGCACCAAATTTAAATGGGCTTTTGATGTTTTGAAAATTTGTTCTTTTAATTTGGAAATGTCTAAAGTGAGATTATCTTCTCTTCCCTGTAGATGGCGTCTAACCATGTCCCAGTGATGCTCAGACTCATTATAAATTTGGGGTGTAATACAAAAATCTGACATATTCCAGTCACATTGTAACTGGAAACGATGTTCTAAGCTCATGAGCCTGTCTCCCATACAAATGACAGTTTGTCTAAGATCATTAATTTGATTTGCCAATTTTTGATCAATACCAGCTTGTGAATTCCACAATCTTGTAGAATTCTTTTGCCAATCATTAACAAAGTTTACTGACTGAACAGAAGAGTGCAATGCAACTCCTGCCACAGCAGCCGTAGCTGTGACTGCAATTAATCCCATAATCACTGTAATTGAAGTAAAAATGAATCTTTTGGATCTATTTAAAATGCCTTTTAATACTTCAGTCAAAATATGGACGGATGGCGAGGCCTCCCACGGTTGGTCCATGGACACAGGGATCCACATGCCTTCTCTTGCTCTCACCAGCAGAATATGGTGCTGCCAATTAAAAGTCGAATCAATGCAAGTAAACAATCTGCAGTTTTCACAGGTTATAGTTTGGGAGTCTGGTTTAATAACTATATTTCCTACAACTAGCATATAAGGGGGCTTTATGCAATTTTGTAAAGGAACCGTTAGACTGGAATTTAGGTCGACAGTATAAAATGGCTTACGATCTCTTGTTTCTAAAGTTTGATTTCCAGACCAAATCCTAATGTGGTATGAGGCTACAGTAAGTCCCCATGATTCTGGGTGTTCAGGACCAGAAACAGGACTTATTATTTTTGGTCTTGGGGTAGAGATTCCTTTTTCTCCCCATTCCCAAGGATAGAAAGACTGTAATTTTTTATGCTTATGTTTGTCTAAACTTTGTTACGTCGCTATCAACAGCTGGACTCACTTGTGCACTTGGACACGACTGAGTTTGTCTTGAGCAATTGTGGTAGAATTGACCTCGAGGTGCCCAATCTATAATAGTTCCAAATTCATTGTTTTGTAATATTACCGCACTATTGGCCACACATTCTTCCCAAACTAAAACGTCTGTATTTTTTGATCCTTTGGGAATTTCCTTGGGACAAGGTTTCCCTTTAGGTCTAAATTTTAATGATCTTTGATAAGAAAAGTCCTGTAAATAATTTACCCGTGGCCTGAGTGACATCCCGCTTACCATGTGATAAGTGAATCTACTGATGGGACTGACAGTAGATACTTCTACCAACCAATTTTGGACTGCAGGCATTAAGCATCCTGGTGCTCTCCCTAGGCAAATAGGAGGATAATGATACCCAATGGAAATATTTATCATCATCCCTTCTTCCTCAGGTTTGGCAGGGCAGCGATCATCTGTGGGAGCAGGTACCCATACACTATCATTAACATATACTTCTATAGGATTATCCATCCATGTGACTGGTGTTACCATCTCCATGGAGGCGCTTTTCTTTGCATCTCCGATGGGTTCATTGTAGAACTTCAAATGTCTAGTGGGTATCCAAACAGGAAGCTGATTTTCTCCTGGTGAAACACAAGCAAAACCTCTCCCCCACGTTATCACCTTCCCTATTTCCCACGTCTTATTTTTATTATTTTTCCACCAAATCAATATTCCTTCATGTGGGCTGTTCCTTTTACCAGTAAGATGTTGTTCTGCAGAAGTAGTAGTCTGATTTCTATAAATGTTTAAAAAATTTAAAGTATAGAGTGCTAGATTAAGTTGCATCTGAGGAGTGGTACACTCCTTACTGTCTCCCCCTTCTTTTTGTTTAACTAATTGAGTTTCGAGTGTTCTATTAGTTCTTTCAACTATGGCCTGTCCTTGGGAATTATAGGGAATTCCTGTTGTATGTGAAATTTTCCACTGATTTAAGAATTTTTGGAAAGCTTTACTACAATATCCTGGTCCATTGTCAGTTTTGATTTTTTCTGGAACTCCCATTACAGCAAAACAAGATAATAAATGTTTTTTAACATGGGAAGTACTTTCTCCTGTCTGGCAAGTTGCCCATATGAAATGTGAATAAGTATCAACTGTTACATGATCATATGACAATCTTCCAAATGAAGGTATATGCGTGACATCCATTTGCCATAATGCATTAGGACACAGACCTCTGGGATTAACTCCTGCCTCTTGAGTGGGCAGGTGTAAGACTTGACACTGGGTGCAATGTTGTACAATATCTTTTGCCTGTTTCCATGTGATATCAAATTTGTTTTTTAATCCTGCTGCATTTACATGAGTCAAAGCATGAAGTTCTTGTGCTTTTATGAATGCAGATGATACCAGTAAGTCAGCTTGTTCATTTGCTTTAGTCAAAGGCCCTGGTAAATTAGTGTGTGCTTGAATATGAGTAATATAAAATGGGAAATTTCTTTTTCTTACAGTTTGTTGTAATAAATTGAATAGCTGGTTTAACTGATCATCCATGCTATATTTGATTAGAGCTGTCTCAACATCCCTTGTAGCCTGTACTACATATGCAGAATCTGATATAATATTGATAGGTTGGTCAAAATCTTATAACACTGTAATGACTGCAACCAACTCTGCTCTTTGAGCCGATTGATATGGAGTTTTGATTACTCGTTCTTTTGGCCCTGTGTAAGCCACTTTTCCATTGCTGGAACCATCAGTAAATACTGTTAGAGCATTTTCTAAAGGTTCACGTCTGGTAATTTCAGGTAGAATCCAAGTAGTCAATTTTAAGAACTGGAAGATTTTTGTTTTTGGGTAATGATTATCAATAATTCCCACAAAATTAGCAAGACCAATCTGCCATGCACCAGAATTGATAAAGGCTTGTCTAATTTGTTCCTTGGTTAAAGGGACAACTGTTTTGTCTGGGTCATTTCCACATAGTTTTATTATTCATAATCTTGTCTGACCAATTAATGTAGCTATTTGATCCAAATACAATGTAAAAGTCTTAACTGTACTGTGAGGAAGGAATGACCACTCCACAAGATCAGTATTTTGAACAATGATGCCTGTTGGAGAATGTGTAGTAGCAAAAATCGAAAGTTGGAGTGGGGCTAAGGGATCTATTCTATTTATTTGCACTGACTGAATTTTTTCTTCCAGTAATTTAATTTCTTTTGTTGCCTCTGGGGTTAACATTCTTTTACTATTTGAGTCTGAGTCTCCTCTTAAGATAGAGAACAAATTTGACATGGCATAAGTAGGAATGCCTAGAGTTGGCCGAATCCAATAAATATCTCCCAGCAATTTTTGAAAATCATTTAGTGTTTTTAATGTGTCTTTTCTTATTTCTATTTTTTGTGGCTTAATTTTTCTATTCTCTATCTGCATCCCTAAATAATGAAAAGGAGTAGAGGTTTGGATCTTATCAGATGCTATTGCCAGTCCTGCGTTGGCAACCCCTGCTTGCAGAAATGTATAACAGTCAATTAATTTATCTCTCGTTTCTGCAGCACACAAAATATCATCAATATAATGAATGATATAACAGTCTGAAAACTTGTCTCTAACTGGTTGAAGAGCTCGACCTACAAAAGTCTGACAAATAGTCAGACTATTAAGCATTCCCTGAGGTAACAGTTTCCACTGAAACCTGGTGGCTGGTTCTTTATTATTTATGGCTGGTATAGTAAAGGCAAATTTTTTGCAATCCTGCTCTGCCAGACGGATGGTAAAAAAGCAATCCTTTAGATCGATTATAATTAAAGGCCAGTCTTTTGGGATCATGGCCGAAGAGGGCAACCCGGGTTGGAGAGGCCCCATGGGTTGAATTATGGTGTTTACGGCCCTTAAGTCAGTTAACATGCCATTTGCCTTATCTCTTCTGAATTACAAACACAGGAGAATTCCAAGGCGAGAATGAAGGCTTAATATGTCCCTTTTCTAACGTTCATTTGCTAATAAATGTAAAGCCTCCAGTTTTTGTTTTGGTAGCGGCCACTGATTTACCCATACCGGTTTTTCTGTTTTCCAAGTTAATGGTATGGGTTTAGGAGGCTCTACAGTGGTTGCCCCTAAAAAGGATACCCTATTCCTTCTCTTTCTTGATTTATTTTAGCCTCAACTGGAACTGTAATGCCATCTTCATTTTTTCCTAGTCCCTTTCCTGGTATATATCCCATCTTGGTCATGATTTTTTGACTCGTGGGGCTATATAATGGAGCGGGCATAGTGATTTCCGCACCCCATTGTTGTAATAAATCTCGACCCCACAGATTAAGAGGAATTGAAGTAATCATTGGCAGAACAGTACTTTCTTGATTATCTGGCCCTAAACAATGTAAAATCTCAGTACTTTGATACACTTCTGAGGCTGTGCCTATGCCGACAAGTCCTGTAACAGCCTTTTGTTGAGGCCAATTTTTTGGCCACTGATTTAAAGCAATGATAGAGACATTTGCTCCAGTGTCTACTAACCCTTCAAACAGTTTTCCTTGAATAATGGCATTACACACAGGTCTGTTCTCTGAGACCTGACTTGCCCAATATGCAGCCTTTCCTGTCGGATCAGTGCTTCCAAACCCTCCTGTTCTTTTTATCTCACTAATTCCAACCTTAATATATGGCAGGAGTAATAATTGAGCAATCCTGTCTCCTGAACTGGCACTCCAAGGAATTGAGGAGCTAATAACCAATTGAATTTCGCCTTTATAGTCTGAATCAACCACACCAGTATGAATTTGAACTCCCTTTAGATTTAGATTTGATCTTCTCAAGATTAGTCCTACAGTCCCCTCAGGCAGTGGGCCATATACCCCTGTGGGGATTTTTTGTGGGGGCTCCCCTGGAAGCAGAGAGACTGCTTGTATAGTACATAAATCTACTGCTGCACTGCCGCTTGTGGCGGGGGACAATTGTATTGTGGTAACTGGCTTATTCCCTGAGGTACTTGGGACAGTGGGGGTTGTTGTCCCTGAAAACCCTGAGGAACAAAGGGCTGAATTGGGAATGCCCCAGTTTGTTGCAGGGCCTGAGGCTGGCCCCTTTGCTCATTTCCCGACAATGGTTGCCCATTTCTATCAAATTTAGAACAACATTGACTAGCCCAATGTTTTCCTTTTTTACATCTTGGACATAAGACAGGTGGCTCTCTACCTGTTGTTGTAGTAGCTTGAATAGTTATATTCTGTTTATTTAAGACTGGACAATTCTTTTTAAATGACCAATTTGACCACAATTATAATATTTTCCTCCAAATGTTCTAACTTGTCCTCCTAAAACAACTCCTGCTATTGCTTGAGCCATAAGTGTAGCTTTATGCATAGCTCCTCCGATTCCATCACAGCCTTTTACATACTCTGAGATTACATCTGATCCTGTGGGAACCTTTCCTTTTAATGGCTTAATGGCCAATTGACACTCAGGATTGGCTTTTTCGTATGTCATCAACTCCACTATGACCTTACGGGCTTTTTCATCGGCAATTGACTTTTGAGCAACATCTTGGAGCCTTGCCACAAAATCAGGGTAGGGCTCTTTTGAATCTTGTCTTACTGTATTAAAGGAGGGGCAGGTGCTTCCTGGGTCTTGGATTTTTTTTCTCAGGCTCTAAGGCAGATAGCTCTAACTTGCTCAATGGCCTCATTTTGCATTAATGCTTGTTGACTAATAGTGCTCCAATTTTGACCTGTTCCTAATAGTTGATCTGCATCTATGTTAACTGGAGGATTGGCAGCCCTATTTCTTTGGACCTGTTCTTGTGCCCCATCAATCCACCAAGGCTTAAATTGTAAGAATTGAGAGGGTGAGAGAAACGATTTTGCCAGAATCTCCCAATCATAAGGAATGAGTCTGTCTATGAGCAATGGAATATAACAATGGCCTCATATAAGGGGAGTTGGGTCCATACTGTTTTACTCCCTCTTTCATATCTTTCAGCATTTTTATCGAAAAAGACTTGTATCTGGCCTCAACTGTGAGAGGCTCTCCCTCTTGGGCATCGGTTCTAACATTACTGGGAATTGCCACGCCTCGGTATCTCCTTCCTTTCTTGACTTATCAATAATTTCATGTAATTCACTACCCTGTCTACTAGGTGGTGCCGTAGGATTAAGTCTCCTAGTGGGCGGCTGAGGGTATGGCGCCCTGCCCTGTGGTGCTGGGAGCGTTTCTGGACATCCATACTGACTTTCTGGGGGTGGCCGATACTGAAGTTCAGCCGGCGGCCAGTATTGATAAACTACTGGCGGTTGGGTCTTATTTTCTCTAACCTGTGTTTGAAGTTGTAATGTTACGGGCATCTGACCTGCTGGAAGAGGACTTGGCCCTCGTGGTTTAGACTCTGATGGCCCCACTAATTCTGGACATTTTCCTTCTAATTTTAACATTTCAGGATATATCACCTCCTGTAATTGATTTTAGTCAACATTTTGCATTGACTGAGCCATTACCAGCCCTGCTACATATTTGCAATGTAAACTTTCCATTTCTTTCTGGGATTTTTTCCCTGTCTTTTCTTTACAATCTATTACACAGCTTCCAGGGGCATCAGAAACTGAAACACTATCTTCTTCTGTTTCAAATGGTTCTAAAGCTGCTTTAATAATGGCCCAATCATTCCATACTGGAAGTGGAATGATATTACCCTTCCTACCTGCTTGTTTTAGTTCCTCGCCAATTCTTTTCCAATCTTTTAGATCTAAAGTTCCTTGTTCTGGAAACCATGGGCAAAATTGTTCTATTGTTTGAAATAGCTTGATTAGATTTTTTGTAGATACTCTAACTCCCCCTCTTTTTAAAAGAATTTTAATAAAGCTGAGATAAGAGGTATATTTACTTTTAGTTTTAGTTTGCCCCATTGTCACCCTAGCTTCTTCCGAGCGCACAAGCTTACCGTGAGACTGACTGTAGATGTACTCAGGATCTCTCGTTGACTTGTCCTCAATGACCACGCTGGAGCGTACCTTCACCCTAGAGAAACGCCTCCACATTGGACACCAGATGAAGGGGTGGGTTGCCCCTCCACACCTGTGGGTGTTTCTCGTTGGGTGGAATGAGAGACTTGGAAAAGAAAAAGACACAGAGACAAAGTATAGAGAAAGAAATAAGGGGACCCAGGGAACCAGCGTTCAGCATATGGAGGATCCCGCCAGCCTCTGAGTTCCCTTAGTATTTATTGATCATTTTTGGGTGTTTCTCAGAGAGGGGGATGTGGCAGGGTCATAGGATAATAGTGGAGAGAAGGTCAGCAGATAGACACCTGAACAAAGGTCTCTGCATCATAGACAAGGTAGAGAATTAAGTGCTGTGCTTTAGATATGCATACACATAAACATCTCAATGCCTTACAGAGCAGTATTTTTGCCCGCATGTCCCACCTCCAGCCCTAAGGCGGTTTTCCCCTATCTTAGTAGATGGAACATACAATTGGGTTTTATACTGAGACATTCCATTGCCCAGGGATGGGCAGGAGACAGATGCCTTCCTCTTGTCTCAACTGCAAAGAGGCATGCCTTCCTCTTATACTAATCCTCCTCAGCACAGACCCTTTATGGGTGTCGGGCTGGGGGATGGTCAGGTCTTTCCCTTCCCACGAGGCCATATTTCAGACTATCACATGGGGAGAAACCTTGGACAATACCTGGCTTTCCTAGGCAGAGGTCCTTGTGGCCTTCCACAGTGTATTGTGTCTCTGGGTACTTGAGATTAGGGAGTGGTGATGACTCTTAAGGAGCATGCTGCCTTCAAGCATCTGTTTAACAAAGCACATCTTGCACTGCCCTTAATCCATTTAACCTTGAGTTAACACAGCACGTGTTTCAGAGAGCACGGGGTTGGGGGTAAGGTTATAGATTAACAGCATCTCAAGGCAGAAGAATTTGTCTTAGTACAGGACAAAATGGAGTCTCCTATGTCTACTTCTTTCTACACAGACACAGTAACAATCTGATCTCTCTCTTTTCCCGACAACATGAGTTGTTGATCTCCCAAAAGATGAAGAGACATTCTGCATCATGAGGACCCCAAATGGAAACCTGAGGCAGTCACTGGTTCTTCACTGTTACCCATCATGGGATTTTGTGATCTACCATTGGGTAAAGTGGACCAGCCCGTGTGTTTGGGGAGAAAAATCTAAGAGTTGGGCTCTTTTCTACAGTTCATAATTTATGTCACTAGGAGAAAAGTAAAACATTTAGCCTCTCTAAATCTAATTTTTCAACTGTAGTAAAACATCATAATAATTCTGACTTCCTACGGTTATTGTAAGAATGTATCAAAAACTTGATTGAATTGCTAAAGTACTCTTTAAAGTAGGTACTTTTAATTTCTGTTTGTTTTCTTCTTTTTTACTCTCTTCATTCTCTCCTTTACCTTCTTTCCTAATCTATTTTCTTACCTTCTTTGCTCATATTTCTTCACTTCTTTCAGTTCTCTAGGAGTTAATAGATTATTTAGTTAAATCAGCAGCATTCTCAGCCAATAAAGTCACTAGACTCTATGTCAAAATTGAAGGTTAATTGTAGTATCCTAAATATTGTGCCTGAGTTTTTCACACCTTTAAGGAATAAAATAAAGGCTTATCTCAGATACCTTTTCATCTGCCCTCATACTTATGGTATGTGTAAGTTTCTTTCTTGGAACAATATATAGCATTCTCATACATTTTACAAATTCTCATGACTCTCTGATATGAAGAGTTTGCAGAATACAACTCTCTGGCCCTGAAACGTAGATAAAACAGTGTTGGCAAAATGAGACAGCATTACTATAAACACACATAATGGCCCTTAAAAGGATATTCTCAGCCAACCCTGTCCAGTTCAACTTGCTATGTCAGAGATGTCTACATTGGGATTTGCTATGATAGCGTATTACAAACCAATATGTTTTTTAAAAAAAATTGCTCCACAGGTGTGTACCTTAAATATGAAGTCTGTAGGTAATCATGACAATTCAGGGTTATGGGCCTACTGAAAAACTTTATTTTTTTAATGGAAAGTAAACTTAAAAAATTATGGAACGACCCTTTATTTCGACTTGTGCATAACAAGACAACAATAGACTCTGAGGACAAGGAAGAAACCAAGTGATATTGTAGCAGTACATTGTCAGAAATAACTTTGGTCTCTGAGCTGCCAAATTGGCTTCAAATATTAATGCTATGAGTATACTCTGAATGTTGAGGATCTTCTGATACATCTGAGAAATCACCTACAGAGACACTAACAGATGGGAAGTCTACAGTTTAACAATTTGAGCTAGTGAAAATTCCCTGAAGTCAAGGCTCAGGAGGTTTCTTCCATTCCAATGTTGTTGTTGCTGTTGTTGCTTATATCTGTAGTGTCTCTCATATCAGAGTAAGTGCATCAATTAAGAAAGAGAATATGAGGAGTATATAGATGAATATTTTTATTCCTGTTTTACATCATTCATTTTTGTGCTATTGACCTTATTAACTTAACAGTTTATTTTGATTGAATAATGAATAAAAATACAAGAAACATCTTCACCATAATGAAATGGCCGAGAATGTTTCTTTGAAGAGTTTTCCAAATTTATTTTAATTCTCTTAATTCTCCATGTCATATGAAGTCCAATCACTTCACAATATCAGACCTTGCCAATGCAGTGAAATTTGTCCTCTGTGCTCCTATTCCTCATCTGTCATTCTTGATAGACTCAGATTTGTCTTTAGACTTTG
This sequence comes from Pan troglodytes, assembly GCF_028858775.2. Lineage (NCBI taxonomy): Eukaryota > Metazoa > Chordata > Mammalia > Primates > Hominidae > Pan > Pan troglodytes. The sequence continues at coordinate 157,870,331 of NC_072398.2, read as the reverse complement.
TACTCATCTTTTATTCTTCATATTTAATGATGCATAAAAATTGTGCAATGAAACTCATTGTAGTTGTCATTTATCTATGTTCAATTCTCATTGTTATCTATTGAAAATACACATTTAAGTTACTCCATATCTACATACGTCTCTCCTTATTATTAACTTTTTTTGCCATCATCTTCTTTCCTTTGTTTGCTCATTTCTTCCTTTTTTATTCTTTGTTTTAAAAATCTACATTTGAAACTATTTCCACAAGATATTTTTTAATCACTGACATTCATTTACTGAACAGAATTTTGTAATAATAGACAATTTGCAGGTGCTATTCATGATACATTCTTTATATTAATCTTAAAGTATATTCTTTTGCAAGGATGAGTGGTCAGTACTCATCTTCTTCATACTAATGAACATAGTTGAAAGAAGGTCCTGTGTGCAACTGCAAAATAGATAGCAAATGCTCACCAAGGATTTCTTTTACAAGTTTCTCACTCCTGTAACATCAAAGCAAAGAAAAGTTGGGCGTGAAAAAAGCAGTCTCTAAGAAGAGAAGGAAAATGTCAGAGTGAGTTAGTTTTTTTTTTTTTTCTACATTAATTACAAGAAAACTTTTAGGCAAGACTATTTGGAAAAAAAAATTGGAAAAACAAGGTCGTATATGTCTTTCTTAATTTGCAAAGTGAGTTAGAGAATTGAGACAATTTTCTGGATAACCTAGGCCCAATCATAATTTCACTAGAAACTCATTAATGAGGCAAAATTGTATGTGAATGCATGTTTTCATCCTTGCTTGTTTTATCTGAACATTTATTTCAAATCTCTTGAAGTAGGCATGAAAGAGGCATTTTAAGTTCATTTTCATGTAAACTGGGTGAACACTTACAGAGCTCAAGTTTGGCTTAGAGTTCATTTTTTCTTGCCCTATACAGGAAAGTAGCTTTGTAGCCTTTGATTTTTATACCTCTAAGTTATCAGTTAATATTTTGCTTCTCCAAGGAGAGAGAAATTTTAACCACAAATAAGGGTCTTGAATTAATTTTGTACATTTCAAAGTGCTCACCACTTTTCCTGGATTTAATTATAATTATGTCAATTTGTTATATTTACTCTATAATTACAATAACTGCTCTGCATTTATTTATAGTACAGTTCAGAGAGGAGTTGAACAGGTTGTGTATACTGTATGTTAATGACACTTTAAGAGCACATAGAATCAGTGTGTATTTTCTCAGTGGAATTACACATTAGCAAACCTCTCAGGTGTGGAAACAAAAGTTAAAAATGTGTTCCTAAATTTGAATTATAAAATCAAATGTGAATACCGCACAGCATAAAAGGAAATCTGATTTGTAATATAGATGCTGTTTGTCTTGTTTTAGCAGATTCTTTTTCAGAGTGTAGTGTACCCTCTCTAACTCTTATTGTAGCACCAATACTTCTCTTACGTAACATTTAACAAACAGTAGTATTTGCTTCTTGGAAACAAAAGTATGGACAAATGCCTTGATATTATGGTCCACAGCTTCATTAGCATGTTGGGTAAAATGCAGCATTAAAGTTTAGATGAACACTGTTTAGATGGGTTGCTGAAATATTTTTTCCTTGTTTCTGTCAAAGTGTCTATCAATGAGATCATTAACCTTATTTTTAAAAAACCCTCAGAATTAGACTTATGTACTATGATAAAGACAAAGACTCCAGTTTTGATGTTTGATCTTTAACTATTTGCAAGATCCACCCTTCCCCTTTCCCTTTTACTTAACAACTGGATAAGCTGGTAAGAAAGCTGCAGACTTCCCCCCTCGGTGCTGGTGGAAATTAAAAGCACACATATCCCGGCCTACGAGTAAACATTCCCCCTAGCCACACCTCCTAACTACAATTAAAATCAGAATCATCCTTCTCCCTTGATCTTCTTGTTTCACTCCAGACCAAACTTCAGCCCTTCTCCTCAGTAATTATTTAGATGTTTATTGTGTGAATAATAAACTTTATTCATTTTATATCCATTAGTGCCTATGTGTCATTCATCCCAACTTACATATGAAGATTTTTAGTGGTGATTTCTGAGATTTTGGTGTACCCATCACCTGAGCAGTGTACACTGTACCCAATGTGTAGTCTTTTATCCTTCACCCCCCAATCCTTTCTCCCAAATCCCCAAAGTCCATTGTATCATTCTCATGTCTTTGCATCCTCATAGCTTAGCTCCAACTTGTAAGAACTGGTTTTCCATTCCGGAGTTACTTCACTTAGAATAATGGTCTCCGATTCCATCCAGGTTGCTTTGACGGCCATTATTTTGATCCTTTTTATGCCTGAATAGTATATAGTATTCCATGGTTATATATATATACATATATGTGTATATATATATATATATATATATATATATATATATATATATATATAATTTCTTTACCCACTCATAGATTGATGGGCATTTGGGCTGGATTCCATATTTTTGTAATTATGAATTGTGCTGCTATAAACATACATGTGTAAGTATCTTTGTCATATAATGACTTCTTTTCCAGTAGAATTGCTGGATCAAATGGTAGTTATACTTTTGGTTCTTTAAGGAAACTCCCTACTGCTTTCTATAGTAGTTATACTAGTTTACATTCCCACCAACAGTGTAAAATTGTCCCTTTTCCACCACATTCCTGCCAACATATATTATTTTTTAATTTTTTTCTTTATTATGGCCATTCTTGCAGGAGTGAGGTCGTATCACATTGTGGTTTTGATTTGAATTTCCCTGATCAATAGTGATGTTGAGCATTTTTTCATGTTTGTTGGTCATTTGTATATCTTCTTTTGAGAATTGTCTATACATGTCCTTAGTCCACTTTTTGATGGAATTGTTTGTTTTGTTTTTGCTGATTTGTTTGAGTTCCTTGTAGATTCTGGATGTAATATACTTCTAAGAATATCTAAATGTGCTGTTAATAACATATATAGCAATGCTCCTTAACATCTGAAAGATTTTATGGAGGCTTTAGCCCATAAAGCTACATGAGAAAAATAGTGCTTATTAGACATGCCTATCCAGAATTTCAAATCCTTTTATAAATCATTAGAAAATAAGGATGAAATGAATAAGCAATGTTGTCAAAATGATATGGCATTAGCAACTACAGTGATACTAATAAGAAAAGAGGATTAGAAAGACATTCGAAAACTAGCTCACAAAAGGAATAATAAAATGATTTCTATAAAAGGCTATTTTGAATACTGGCCATTTTTTCATGTTTATGTTTTATGGATGAATATAGATGTGATTGAATGTGATTGATGGGTCTTATGAGAGACTAAAGGGATTTTAAAGTCCAAATATTTGGATGGATAGGTTTAGAATCAAGTAAAAACGAACCCAGGTGGTAAGAGAATAGCATGATATGAATAATAATTTATGAAAAAATGAATAAAATGATCTTTTTATTTTTTCTCTTTTAATTTGCACATTCCAAAACCTAGTAAATATTGTTGGGGCAGAACATTTAGGAAAGAAGCAAACTAAAATCTGTGGAGTGCCTATCATATGTTTTCATCTTACATAAATTTATTTCACTTAGGCCTCATAGCAATCTTATGAGGGGCGTAAAATATCTCCAAATGATAGCTTTAGTTCATGTGTCTCAAAGATATTCTTTATTTGTTGAGAAGAATGTTTTAAAATTTTGGAATCTAAATTATTTTGGGTGAGAAATTCTCTCTCAGTTAACCACAGATGAACTCTTTTCTTGATACCTTTGACCCCCACACCTGACTGATCCCCAAAAGCCTTTGTTATGATAGGTATTAAGTATTTTGATATGAAGAACAGAAAATGGGGCTAAGAAATTTAAGCACCTTTCATACATTTGAAAAACTAGCACCTGGCATAGAAGGAATCCAGGCAAATAATTAAAGGTCCCTCTCTATGTTTATTTTCTTCTTTCTCAATCCCCATGCCCAACCTCATATATCCTCATCTTCACTCCTATAGTAAGAAGTATAATGTCCCTCCAATAATGCTCATATCCTAATCCTAGAAACTGTGAACATGTTATTTTACATGGTAAAGGGAAATTCAGTTTGCAGATGGAATTGAAGTTGCTAATCATTTGGCCTTAAAATAGGGATCCCGTATTATCCAGGTAGACCCAATTGAATTACATGTGTTTTTAAAAGTAGAGCACCTTTCCTGCTGGTTCAGAGATATGAGACAGAAGGAGGGGGAGAGATTTAATGTGAAAGGTGCTAGATCTGTACTAAATATAATCAAAGATGGAGGAAGCCATCATGAGACAAGGAATGTGTGTGGCCTCTTAAAGCTGGGAGTGGCCCTTGGTTGACAGCCAGCAAGGACACAAAAATCTCAGGCCTACAACTGCCAGGAACTCAATCTTGCCACAACTCAAATGTGCAGAAAATGGATTATTCTCTAGATCCTGTAGAAATTGTAAGATTATAAATTTATGCTGTTTATGCCATGAAATTTGAGGTAATTTATTTAGGCAACAACAGCAAATTGCTGTAACCACAAAGGAAAAATGTTATCAATCTAATTTCATAGCATCATTTGGACCAACAGCTAGTAGGTGCCATCACTACATTAAAATATCACAAAGGGCTCTTGCTTTTACTATGTCAGTGTAGGAAGGGCTAAAATTCTCCCTGTGGCTGTTTTGTTCTTTCTCTCAGTTGTACTTGGGATCACTGCAGCTACAGCTGCAAACTGTGAAGTCGGTGACAAGTGAACCATGTTTTCTCTCTCTTTGATAATGGGATGTATGTGTTTGTGTGGGTTTGCAAGACTACCACTCAGACAGGTGGTAGTGTGGGGACAAAGGTAGGCCCTGACATTTACAAGACCTAACGTTATTTAGACTTTATTAAGTAACATTTAGAAATAATGGCATACCTAGCTACCAAAGTTGTCTGCCTTTGGGTTGGGGGCCAATGCTCTGATTAATAATAAAAATTTGTGTTTTTTCCCAACTAAAATTATTTGTTGTGTTCAACTTAGCTCTGGAAACTTATGGTTGCCTTGTCTCATGCAGATTTTGAATAATTCCAGGTTCTCTGTCTTCTAGCAGGTTTGAGCCTAGGACAGAAACCATTTATGTTTTACAATGTATTAACTAGCCCACCACCTGATCTAGTGCAATGTATTTTACAATGTATTAACTAGCCCACCACTGATCTAGTGCAAAGTTATCAAGTTGGATAATTACCACTAAGAGTTCAATGCCTAGCATATAATACAGCTATGTTGAATTAAGTGAGGTTCCACAGAAAATATAGGACATAAAGAAGATTTATTTCTAAGCTCTGCTGACACAGTGAGAACACTTGAATGCATTAACAAGAAAACATCTAAATCACACTTCCTAATAAAAATATGTCTTGATTTCATTTTATAGTTCCTATCCCAAAGCAAGTACCATTTTCTAATAAGAAAAAAGCAATTAACAATTTAACCTTAATATAATATTATACTAAGTGATTTTGTCGCTATAGGCAAAATATCTACTACTCTCAAGATAAAGGAAATCTGGAAAGGGCATGGTGCCGTTTTTCCCACCCTCTTAGGATCTGAAATTATTTTAAATGCCATTAACAAAAGGAAGGCATTCCCTTTTGGTGGGACATGCTTCTGGAAGAACCTAAAGCTAGTTAACTGAAGGGGAAGATAGCCTATCTGGTCATATCTGTGGAGAGAAGGTGCAGGTGATTTTCTCCAGATGAGGTATTGTTTGTGCCTGAAGGTTCAGTAGCTTTTATAAAGACGGCTTTGTATTTCTGTGCTCTCGGTAAAATTATAGTAACTAAAATTGAAGTTCAGCTAGTAAAACACAATTACCCTTTTCAAATGCCACTGAATCCTCAGACAAATTTGAGGATGACACGGAGGTCCTCCTTTAATTAAGGGGGCAACACTCAAGGGACTCTTCTGAGCTCAGTGCCTCATGTGGTGTCGATCAACTCTGAGCTATAGAATTATGATTTCCTAATCATTTTTATAATAAACTTATTCAGGAATACTTGTGTACTGAATATTATATACTAAACTTATCTATCATTTGGATAATAATCCAAATACTTCAATATATTTAGTATACTTCAGAAATACTTCAATGAACTGAATTTCCACTATGTGCCATGGAATAAAACTATTCATTATATTTATTGCCTTTCTACTATCTTACCAATCCAGTATTGTAGGCACTATCATTCCCATTTTCAGGGGAAGAAAAGTGAGACAAAGTGAGGTTCAGAGATTTAACTTTCAAGGTCATTACATGATACCTCAGTGTATCTCTACCTTTTGGTCTCCTCTACAATGTGAGATGTGTAATTCATTGTTTGTATTTTGGGATATTCTGAAAAAAGGAAACAAAATACATTCCTTTCAAATTTAGGTAATGTGGTTTCAAACCCAGGGGTGTCTATCAGTTAATCATATTATTTAATTTTTTTATTTCAATAGGCTTTTGGGGAACAGGTGGTGTTTGATTACATGAATAAGTTCTTTAGTGGTGATTTCTGAGATTTTGTTGTACCCATTATCTGAGCAGTGTACACTATACCCCATGTGTTGTCTTTTATCCTTCACCCCCCATCTCCCACTTTCCCCAAGTCCCCAAAGTCCACTTTTATGTCTTTGCATTCTCATAGCTGAGCTCCCACTTATGAGTGAGAACATACAATGTTTGGTTTTCCATTTAGAGTTACTTCACTTAGAAGAATGGTCTCCGATTCCACCCAGGTTGCCATTACCTTATTCCACGTGTGTGTGTGTGTGTGTGTGTGTGTGTGTGTGTATTCCATGTATATACATATATACACACACATATATATACATGGAATATATATATACATATACATATATGCGTATATATATGTACAAACACACATATAATTCTATAATATAATATATATTATATTGGTATATATATATATATATATATATAATTTCTTTACTCACTCATAGATTGATGGGCATTTGGGCAGGTTCCATATTTTGGCAATGGAGAATTGTGCTGCTACAAACATGCATGTCCAAGTATCTTTTTTATATAATGACTTCTTTCCTTCTGGGTAGATACCTAGCAGTGGAATTGCTGGATCAAATGGTAGCTCTATTTTTAGTACTTTACAAAATCTCCACACTGTTTTCGATAGGGTTGTACTGGTTTACATTCCCATCAGCAGTGTAAAAGTGTTCCCTTTTCACCACATGTACTCCAACATCTATTTTTTTTTTTTTATAGCCATTCTTGCAGGAGTGAGTTGCTATCACATTGTCGTTTTGATTTGCATTTCCCTGGTCATTAGCGATGTTGAACATTTTTTCATATGTTTGTTGGCCATTTGTATATCTTCTTTTGAGAATTGTTTATTCATGTCCTTAGCCCAATTTTTGATGGGATTGTTTGTTTTTGTTTTGCTGATTTGTTGGAGTTCCTTATAGATTCTAAACATTAGTCCTTTGTCAAATGTTTAGATTGCAAAGAGTTTCTTCCACTGCATGGGTTGTCTGTTTACTCAGCTGATTGTTTCTTCTACTGTGCAGAAGTTTTTTAGTTTAATTAAGTCCCATCTATTTATTTTTGTTTTTGTTGTATTTGCTTTTGGGTTCTTGGTCTTGGTCATGAAGTCTTCACTTAAGCCAATGTCTTGAAGAGTTTTTCCAAAGTTATCTTCTAGAATTTTTATGGTTTCAGGCCTTAGAGTTAAGTCTTTGATTCATCTTGAGTTGATTTTTTATGAGGTGAGAGATGAGGATCCAGTTTCATTCTTCTACATGTGGCTTGTCAATTATCCCAGCACCACTTGTTGAATAGGGTGTCTTTTCCCCACTTTACGTTTTTGTTTGCTCTGTCAAGGATCAATTGTCTGTAAGTATTTGGATTTATTTCTGGTTCCCTATTCTGTTCCATTGGTCCATGTGCCTATTTTTATACCAGTACCATGCTGTTTATACTAGTACCATGGATGGCCTTATAGTACAGTTTGAAGTCAAGTAATATGATGCCTCCAGATTTGTTCTTTTTGCTAAGTCTTGCTTTGGCTATGTGGACTTTTTTTGGTTCTATATGAATTTTAAGATTGTTTTTTCTAGGTCTCTGAAGAATTATGGTGGTATTTTGATGGGAATTGCATTGAATTTGTAGATTGCTTTTGACAATATGGTCATTTTCACAATATTAATTCTACCCACCCATGTGCATGGGATATGTTTCCATTTGTGTTGGCTATGATTTCTTTCAGCAGTGTTTTTTAGTTTTCCTTGCAGAGGTATTTCACCACCTTGGTTGAGTATATTCCCAAATTTTGCACCTATTGTAAAAGGGGTTGAGTTATTGATTTGATTCTCACCTTGGTTGCTGTTTGTGTATAGCAGGGCTACTAATTTGTGTACATTAATTCTGTATCCTGAAACTGCTGAATTTATCAGTTCTAGGAGCTTTTCAGAGGAGTCTCTGGGGTTTTCTAGGTATGCGATTATATCATCAGCAAACAGTGACAGTTTGACTTCCTCTTCACTGATTTGAATGCCATTTATTTCCTTTTCTTGTCTGATGGCTCCGGTTAGGACTTCTAGTACTATGTTGAATAGAAGTGGCAACAGTGGGCATCCTTGTCTTGTTCCTGTTCTGAGGAGAAATGCTTTCAACTTTTCCCTGTTAAGTATAATGTTGGCTGTGGGTTTATTATCACATGATAAACTCGATAGACACAGAAAAAAATTGACAAAATGCAGCATCCCTTTATGATTAAAACTCTCAGCAAAATTGACATAGAAGGGACATACCTTAAGGTAATAAAAGCCATCTAGGACAAACCCACAGCCAACATTATACTTAACAGGGAAAAGTTGAAAGCACTCCCCCTCAGAACAGGAACAAGACAAGGATGCCCACTGTCGCCATTTTTATTCAACATAGTACTAGAAGTTCTAACCAGAGCCATCAGACAAGAGAAAGAAATAAATGGCATTCAAATCAGTAAAGAGGAAATCAAACTGTTGTGATTTGTTTTTAATTCTGTTTATGTAGTGTATCACAGTTATTGACTTGCATATGTTAAATCATCCCTGAATCCCTGGTATGAAACCCACTTGATCATGGTGGATTATCTTTTTGATATGTTTTTGGATTTGGTTAGCTAGTATTTTGTTAAGGATTTTTGCATCTATGTTTATCAGGAATGTTGGTCTGTAGTTTCTTGTTGTTGTTGTTGTATCCTTTCCTGGTTTTGGTGTTAGGGTGATACTGGTTTCATAGAATGATTTAGGGAGGATTCCCTCTTTCTCTCTCCAGTGGTACTACTTCTTCTTTGAATGTCTGAAAGAATTCAGCTGTGAATCCATCTGGTTCTGGAATTTTTATATTTTTTGGCAATTTTTAAATTACTATTTCAATCTCATTGCTTGTTATTAGTCTGTTCAGAGTTTCTATTCCTTCCTGGTTTAATCTAGGAGGGTTGTAGATTTCCAGGAATTTCTCCATCTCCTCTAGGTTTTCTAGTTTATGTGCATAAAGGTGTCCATATTAGCCTTGGATGATTATTTTTTTAAATTCCTGTGGTATGGTTATAATATCTCCCATTGTATTTCTAATTGAGCCTATTTGGATCTTTTCTATTCTTGGTTAATCTCAGTAATGGTCTATCCACTTGATTTATCTTTTCAAAGAACCAGCTTTTTGTTTCATTTATCTTTTGTATTTTTTTGTTTGTTTGTTCCAATTTCACTTAGTTTGGTCTGATCTTTTGTTATTTCATTTCTCCTGCTGGGTTTGGGTTTGGTTTGTTCTTGTTTCTCTAGTACCTTGAGGTATCACCTTAGATTGTCCATTTGTGCTCTTTCAGACTTTTTGATGTAGACATTTAAGGCTATGAACTTTCCCCTTGGTACTGCCTTTGCTGTATTCCAGAGGTTTTGATAGGTTGTGTCATTATTACCATTCAGTTCAAATAATTTTTTAATTTCCATCTTGATTTCCTTGTTGACCAGAAGATAATTCAGGAGCAGGTTATTTAATTTCCTTAGTTTTGAGTTGATTTTCAATATTATTCTACTGTGGTCTGAGAGAGTACTTGATATAATTCCAATTTTCTTAAATTTATTGAGACTTGTTTTGTGACCTATCATATGGTCTATCTTGGAGAACATTCTATGTGCTGATGAATAGAATGTATATTCTGCAGTTGTTGGGTAGAGTGTTCTGTAAAATATCTGTTAAGCCCATTTGTTCTAAGGTATAGTTTAAATCCATTATTTCTTTTTTGACTTTCTGTCTTGATGACCTGTCTAGTGCTGTCAGTGCAGTATTAAAGTCTCCCACTATTATTGTGTTGCTGTCTATCTCATTTCTAAGATTTAGTAGTAATTATTTTATTTTATAAATTTGAGATCTCCAGTGTTAGGTGCATATATATTTAGGATATTTTCCTGTTGGATAAGTCATTTATCATGATATAATGTCCCTCTTTGTCTTTTTTAACTGTTCCAGCTTAAAGGTTTTTTTGTCTGATATAAGAATAGCTGCTTCTGCTTGCTTTAGGTGTTCATTTGCATGGAATAACGTTTTCTACCCCTTTACCTTAAGTTTATGTGAGTATGTGTCAGGTGAGTCTCTTGAAGACAACAGATACTTGGTTGGTGAATTCTTATTCATTTTGCCATTCTGTGTCTTTTAAATGAAGTATTTAGGCCATTTACATTCAACATTAGTATGGAGATGTGAGGTACTCTTCTATTTATCATGCTATTTGTTGCTGAATACCTTGTGGTTTCTTTTTTTTTTTCATTGTGTTTTTGTTTTACAGGTCCTGTGAGATTTATGATTTAAGAAGATTAAATTTTGGTGTATTTTGAGGATTTGTTTCAATATTTAGAGCTCCTGTTAGCAACTCTTGTAGTGCTGGCTTGGTAGTGGTGTATTCTCTCAGCATCTGTTTGTCTGGAAAAGACTGTATCTTTCCTTCATTCAGGAAGCTTAGTGTCACTGGATACAAAATTCTTGTTTCATGCATCTGTGTGAAGAGACCACCTAAGCAGGCTTTGAGTGAGTAACAAGGCTGTTTGTTTTCACTTGGGTGCAAGTGGGCTGAGTCCAAAAAGAGAGTCAGCAAAGGGTGATAGGGATGGGGCAGTTTTACAGGATTTGGTTAGGTAGTGGAAAGTTACAGTTAAAGGTGGTTATCTCTTACAGGTGGGGTTGGGGGTCACAAGGTGCAGGGTGGGGAGATCATGAGACTCATTGTCCAGGGGAGCAATGTCCCAAGGTCAATTGATTAGTTACGGTGGGGCAGAAACAAATCACAATGGTGGAATGTCATCAGTTAAGGCAGAAATTGGCTGTTTCATTTCTTTTGTGGTTCTTCAGTTGCTCCAGGCCATCTGGATATATACGTGCAGGTCACAGGGGTTATGATGGCTTAGCTTTGGCTCAGAGGCCTGACAATTCTTGGCTAATAATTGTTTTGTTTAAGGAAGCTAAAGATAGGGCCCAAATCGCTTCTAGCTTGTAAGGTTTCTGCTGAGAAATCTGCTGTTAATCTGATAGGTTTTCCTTTATAGGTTACCTGATGCTTCTGCCTCACAGCTCTTATTTCCATCATCTTGACTTTAGATAACCTGATGACTATGTGCCTGGGTGATGATCTTTTGGTGATAAATTTCCCACATGTTCTTTGAGCTGCTTGTATTTGGATGTCTAGATCTCTAGCAAGGCCAAGGGAGTTTTCCTCAATTATTCCCTCAAATATGTTTTTCAAACTTTTAGACGTCTCTTCTTCCTCGGAAATATCAGTTGTTCTTAGGTTTGGTCATTTAACAGAATCCCACTCTTCTTGAGGTTTTGTTCATTTTTTAAATTCTTTTTTCTTTGTCTTGTTGGATTGAGTTAATCAGATCTGGGTATGTGTCTAGTTTTTTCTTATCATTTCTGAGTTTAAACTTCAGGGGATTTCCCTTCCACGTTGGAGACAGGGAGGATCTCTTGTATGGGATTATTTGAAGAAAATATCCAGAAGAAAATTATCTTAGAGAATTTAAATTGATAATAAAAATACTACCATGAAGGTTCCCATGTTTTGGCAGTCACTCTCTCTCCACTTAGACTATATGAGTTGTCTCTGCTCTGTGTTCTAACAGTATTGCAATTTGCTATATGAAAATTATCTATGTAACTGCCAGTTCTCTTCCATAAGATTGAAAAATCTTGGTGGGCAGGTGCTGTGTGCTTCTTAACATTTAAGAAACATTAAGTGCTCAAAGATTTTTTTTGAAAGACAAAATTTGTTTCAGTGATACAAGGCCCTTATCCAACATGAGCCCATTTCTAATATTTCTCAGCAATGAAGGATTCAAAGGTCTTAACACCAACTCTGTGAAATAAAATGAATCTACTTTATATCCCCTGTCTTTCTTTCCCTCACTTTGTAATGTCAGGGTAATGTTCTTTAATTAGTCTCTCTATTCCCAGGATATCAATATGTAAATGCATTGTGTTTCACACTTAAATAGAAGTAGGAGATGTCAAGGGTTTGTGCTTATCAGTACATTACAGTGTTTGTTCCAGCCTCTGTCATACTTTTTCTGATGCCTTTGACAATACTATACCTATAAATATGCTTTCCACTTCCCTTTTTCTGGTGACCTGGCCCCTCTGCCTCTCTCTGACACTGACTCTCCCAGTGTTTTCCTTGTTTAATCTCTAATGAGTGTGGCCATGACTACAATGTTAAAACATTGGATAACAGTGGGTAGGTCACCTGGGCTTGACATTTTTGATGGAAAAAAAAAATGGTGGTATATAGGAAAAAGAAAGGAAAAGGTGGATAAACACTTAAGATAGAAGACCAAAGACGTAGAACAAAGAGAAGAGTCAAATCTACGGTCTCTAAAAATAGTCATGAATCTGAAAACCCAAATATAGCAATTATTTAAGTAAGTAAAGTCAGTTTTCCATACTTTTATTTTCCTAAGACCATCAAAGTATATATGTGATAAAAATCCCTATAAACTGTCTTTTTTGTTTCCCTCATTTAACTAGTTTATATGTACACCTGTTTTATTTGATACTGATATTGATTTTGTTCCTGGTTAGTTTTATATAGACATTACACCTGTATGTTCCTAAAGGAAAAATTTATTATAGCAATTGAAATGTATAATTTGGTAGAAAACATAAACAGAGCAAATAATTAGCTGATTTACAACTTGCTTTAGATAACATCTTCAATTATTAAAATAATTAGTGAAATTGAATTTGAGATAAAAACCTTAGCTTAATTTGAACTTGTCCTTGAAGCTACTTTCTGACCCATTTTAACATATTACCTGTTGAAATATTCATAAGAAAAAGGAAATTTTAGGCTTTGTGTTTAAGGTGACTTTTTTTCAGTTCACTTCCAATTTTTTTTTTAATTCCCTTCTCTCTTATATTCCTTTCCCTAGATAAAAAGTCCTTGAACAGAGAAATACAAATTACTTTGGTTCATTTTTTTTTTTTTTTTGAGTCTGTGTCCTTTAGTGAAAGACTTGAAGGCCTCAGTGTATCTCTACCTTTTGGTCTCCTCTACAGTGTGAGAGATGTGTAATTCATTGTTTGTATTTTGTGATATTCTGAAAAAAGTAAACAAAATATATTCACTTCAAATTTAGGTAATATGGCTTGCTTTGAAATACAAACAACACTCTCTATAAGATAAAAGACAATGAACATTAAAGACAATGTGATTATTATCTGAAATGCTGTCCAAATTGCTTCTGTTTCTTAAAATTAGCTTTGACCATGAATTTGGGGTTTTATATAATAGAAATACATACTGACTTATGGCATAAATATATATATTCATAGTGGGAATATTTGTCTTCTTTATGAAAGGCAATTTAATACAATTATATGGGTTAAAATAAAAGGAGGACAAAATTGTATTTTTTCTTTTCTCTCACAAAATCATGCTTTTATCTAGGAAAAATTTGTAGGTGCTTCTGTAATCATCATAAACTTGCTTATTGTATAAGAAAAAGTTATGTAAGATAAATGTATTGAGTGTAGAATATTTCTTACTATGCACTCTTTAAAAGGCGTAGGCCTGAGCCTATGGAGTTTAGATGAGATTTCTTATCATTTGATAATGGAGAGTTTGTATTTCTTTGTGCAATAACCTTGTAGAAACTCCGATGTTCCTATTAGTATAAAATTCTGTGATTTTTTTCATAAGAACATACACATTACCCTGCAGAGTTACCTTTTATTTTTTAACTGGATTTCATAATCTGAATCCAACTAAGTCCCATCAACAGAGTCACTAGAGATCAAGGTTATATTCCTAACAGAGATCGCAGGATCATGTTTAACCAAGACTCTTGTATCCCCATGCCTTCCAGAAAAATACTTATCTTTCTAAAACGTATGTGTGTTTTCATCCAGCAATACCTACAGGATATTTGAAGCAAACTAGGTAAATGGAAATACATTCTGACATGCTACAATTGTATCAGAGTTTTAAATTTAGGTCAATTTAACATATTTACTAGGTTTTTTTCTATGCTAAATATTCCATGCCAAGAAGAGGGTATAGACAGCTCTCTAGAACAGGGCTCCCCAACCCCCCATGCCACGGACTGGTACTGGATGATGTGGTAGTGGACGATGGCCTGTTGGGAACCAGGTTGCACAGCAGGAGAGTAGCAGTGAGGAAGTAAAGCTTCCTCTGTATTTACAGCTGCTCCTCATCACTTGAATTACTGTCTGAGCTCTGCCTCCTGTCAGATTAGCAGCAGGATTAGATTCTAACAGGAGAGCAAACCCTATTGTGAACTGCACATGGGAGGGATCTAGGTTGCCTGCTTCTTATGAGAATCTAATGCCTGATGATCTGCCACTCTCTCCCATCACTCCCAGATGGGAACTTCTAATTCCAGGAAAACAAGTTCAAAGTTCTCACTGATTCTACATTATGGTGAGTTGTATTACAATAATGAAGTAGTTATACAACTCATTTATTGTACACTTTATTTCTATTATTATATATTACAATTTAATAATAATAGAAATGAAGTGCACAATAAATGTAATGCTCTTGGATCATCCTGAAACCATCCCTACTGCCCCTTGGTCTGTGGAAAAATTGTCTTCCACAAAACCTGTCCCTAGTGCCAAAAAGGTTGGGGACCACTGCTCTAGAACACAATCTTGACACTCCTTAAAACTCAGTCTAGTAGGGTATATATGTAAGCAGATTATATCACACGAAGATAAAATCTATAATACAAGGTCATAGAATCTATTTTCTAAATCCAGCATGGGATCTGTTTTAAGTGCAGAAGTTAACCAATAAATGGAATGAAAATGCCTGATATTTCTTCAAAACCCTGCTTCTTTGAATAACAGTATGTTTTTCTTTTACTTACTATGGGATCTCTTTAAGAAGCTCTATCTGGCTAGGGCAAGCACATACTAGAAAGAATTCATAAAAATTCACTGGTCCTCTTCCCCATTCCTTCTGGATCTCCCATGGCTCTATTTGCCTTTTTAAATAACTTGGACATACTTTTCTGACTTCACTCTTGGCCCATAGTCTTATGAAAAATTTTGCCATTCCTAGTTCTTTGTACTACACATGTAGATAAAAACTCTTTCTGCCTTCTCCTCCACATATTGCAGAATACGTGGGCGGAAGAAATAATCTCAGTGATGTGTTAGTATGTATTAAACATCCAGCTCTCTGGGAAAATGAAACAAACAGGCAGCAAACAAACCTGCGTTGTAGCCTTTGTTGATATTCATGGTATAAAAACTTTCACTATGGCTTCTATCAAGCTACTGCCATGTCACTAAACATGTTAGGAAGTTCTCAATTCTCAAGATCCAGAAAGCCAGCTCTACTACATAACTGAATATTGCCTTCATGAGATAATTGTGACATGGTTGTTAAATATTAGGTATCAAGTACATAACTGAAGACTAACAATTTGTGACAGATCATGAAAATTAAAAAGGTATCTGCTACAGTAAAAGAAGAAATAAAGCCAGTCACAGAAAAAGAAACAACAGCCCTTGGGCAATGCATGAATGATAGAATTCAGAATCAAACACAAGAGAGAGGTTACTTTGATTTCACCTGAAGACTATTAAGCTGTATTACCACTGTCTCTCATATAAAATTTGCTTGTCAAATGTAACAGATATTGTGAGCATTACAACCATTTACCAATATCTTCTTTTTCCTCTTTTTCAAGGTATTCTGTAGGATGCTACTTATAGTCTCTTCTGAGGTTAAGTGTGGCTTCATATCATTCTTAGGCCAATAAGATTCAAATAAAAGTGGCATGTGTCACATCCAGGTGGAAAGTTTTAAGGGCAAACATTTGCCTTTCCACTTCTTACCCTGCTGTGAAGATGGTAGGGCATAGTGTTGATATGACAGGGCCATGGGGAATCTGGTCCAACACATAGACAGCAGGGCGTTCCTGGACAGTAGTCTGAACATGCAGCACAAGGTTCCTCAGTCAAAAGTAAACATTTAAAAATATGTTAAGCTGGCCGGGCATGGTGGCTTATGCCTGTAATCCCAGTACTTTGGGAGGCCGAGGCGGGTGGATCACGAGGTCAGGAGATTGAGACCATCCTGGCTAACACGGTGAAACCCTGTCTCTACTAAAAATACCAAAAATTAGCCGGGCGTGGTGGCAGGTGCCTGTGGTCCCAGTTACTCCAGAGGCTGAGGCAGGAGAATGGGCGTGAACCCGGGAGGCGGAGCTTGCAGTGAGCAGAGATTGCACCACTGCACTCCAGCCTGGGCAACAGAGTGAGACTCCGTCTCAAAAATAAATAAATAAATAAATATAAAAATATGTTAAGCCAATGACATTTTGTGTATTTATTACCTCAGCCCACCTGTACTGTCCTAGCTAAAAACATATATGTGTATAAATTCAGTAATAGTAGTGGGCCGATAGTTCTTGCTCCACAGTATAGGTTCAACCTCTGATAAATTTCTTTCTGAATTTATAAAATCTTGAATTAAAGGAGTCATTCAAAAAGCACATATCAAATGATTCTCCATGATTTCCCCCAGGAAGCTGGCACTGGAGTTTTGGAAAGTGGCAATTCTCACTTCTATCTTGATAGAAATTTTAATGTGGGTAGATTATAGGTGACTTTTACTTTATAGTATAAATCCTCCTCTATTTTTAAAGTCCACATTCAAGACCCAAGTAAACCTTGCATGAATGTTGCATTTACAGTGTGGAAAATATCTAAGAAGTATCCATAAGAAATATTTTGGTTTTGGCTTATCACTGCCCCAAAAATTGCTGCTTGGTAATAAGGAAGCTACATGTTTTACTCTTATCTTTTTAACATGAGCAGCCCAGTTAGAGAAGAATAATTGTGTCTATTTTCTAAAGAGCTGGGGAAAAAAAAATCAAACTAAATTCACCTGATTTCCCAGTGTTGGCACTTCTAATAATTTATCAAATTAGAAGCCCAAATTCAAAATGGTTCCCAGGTGCGTCTGATCTTGTCCTCTCTCTCCTTTATTGGAAAACACTGGATTCAGAATTATGGCTATCTTCTCTCTATGACTCCCAATCACACTATAAGGTAGTTAAACTCTCAAACTTATGGCATTTTCATCAAAAATGTAAACAATGCCTATATCCTTATGGTATCATAATAGTAAATTAAAATAGGTATTTAAAATGCTTGGCATATGTGTATTTTTCTGAATAATTCTTATTGAGAGTATAAAAGCTATTCCAGCTTTTTTAAAATTTGGCAAAACAAATTATTTTTACCTTATTCAAAATGTCTATAATTTTATATATTTGAATTATGTGGTGTCACAGTTTTAGCCTTTTCATGAAGTGTCCAATCTTCAATCTACACTGCACTGTGCCTAATACTTGCATATTTTCAATTTTACATTAATAATTATTATCTCATTTCATTGTAACATAGCCTTGTAAATTAATTTGCAAAAGTCATTCAGAATTAATTGATAAGAAAATTGAGATTTAGGGATATTACCTGGTGGCTCAAAGGTCACAATAATATACTCAAGGTTTCCTGCTTCTTAGTTCATTGTTCTTCCAACTAAGTCCATAGTGACTACCAGATAATGCTCAGATAAATAAAGGATGGTTATACAAAACGTCTCTCACCACTAAATCTAAGAATATCTAGTATTAAACAACAACTACATTTTTATTAGTAGAAGTGATGTCAACCATGGTGCCTTGAATCAGCCTGAAAATGTCACAGCCACAAAAAAAAAAAAAAGGAGAGTAGACAAATCTTTCTTTGGTGACAAAAACTGCATTTTTTTGTGTTGAACTTTTTTTCTCAGCTTTGCTGAAAGGACCAACTACAAGTTGCAAAATCTAGGGTTTTGTTTTTTTTTTTTTTACTATTTTTATGTTAATTCTGTTATTTCTGATGGCTTTTGACATTTGATGGCCATAGACTGTGATAATTTGCTGCCAAGATGTTACAATATATTGTGCCTAATCTGTGTCCTACTGAAGAAAAAAAACATACACACACACACACACACACACACACACAATACTTTGAGCAGGATACAGGATACAGATTATATATATATATATATATATATACACACACACACACATACACATATATCTATATAGTATATACACACATTATTGATGTATGTGTATGTATATGAATAAAATTGTGAAGCGATTGATTGTAAAGGCAGGTGCTCAAATACCATCTTCTCTGTGAGAGTTCCTGATTTACTCTGTTCCCACAGAGAGTAGAAAGTGCACCTCATTTCTACTGCTTTAGCACCTCACACATGTCTCTGTTAGAGCACTTTGCAACTTGCACTTGAATTGTCTCGCTGCATAACTGCCCTTCCCAATTATCTCGTGCTGCCTGGAGGGCATGGAGTGTCTATAACTTTTTAATCACCATCTAATATTGACCTTGGCCCATATTGATGTTAATGTCCATTATTTAAGAGTAGAATGAATAATTACCAAAGATATGGGATCAGGAGAAATAGTACATACAAACGATATACTCCTTTCTTCATGTTTCATGCCCATCCTGGCTGTTCAAATATTAAATCCCAGTGAACTTCTAATACATGCTCCTATTTCAAAACTCATGAACACTTGCTTGCCTATGTGACCCTTTCAGTCAAAATTCAGCTTCCATAAAGATGATGTTCAGTCCCATACCCAGAAAACATTTAACATCACTTAATATGATATTTGAATCAGCCTGACATTTCACAGCCAGGTAGCTGCCTATGCAGCCCAATTGATTCCACAGAGAATACTGCCAAATCAGGAAATTCTTTTTTTCCCTGACCAGAAAAATAGCATCACAGTGAAATGAAATAAATACAAAGGCTATCTGAACTAATGGGGTTTATTTGATGAAAACATTTGTTGAATTAAATATTTGAGTGTTTGATATGATGATGATCCCCCAATGGGAGAAATGTAAAAATCTACTTCTCTAATATGAAGAAGTCACATCACCAGAATGAAAATAATGGAGCTCCAGTCAGAGCTAGCACTGAAGAATTTGGTTTATTTTTGGTTCAGCATGGTATCCACATATTTATACTACATTTATATTACATTTATATTACAATATATATGTAATATATATTGTAATATATTACAATATATGTTATATATTATAATATATTACAATATATGTAATATATTACATTATATTACATATATACTACATTTATATTACAATGGTATCCATGTTTTCTTTGGGGAATAGGAAACAAACTGTAAACAGTGGTATATTAGTCCATTTTCACACTGCTAATAAAGACATACCCGAGACTGTGTAATTTCTAAAGAAAAGAGGTTTAATTGACTCACAGTTTCACATGACTAGGGAGGCCTCAGGAAACTTACAATCATGGTGGAAAGGGAAGCAAACACTCCGTTCTTCACGTGGTGGGAGGAGAGAGAAGTGCCAAATAAAAGGGGGAAAAGTCTCTTATAAAACCATCACATCTCATGAGAACTCATTGTCACAAGAGCAGCAGCATGGGGTTAGCTACCCTCATGATTCAGTTACCTCCCACTGGGTCCCTCCCATGACACATGGGGATTATGGGAACTATGATTCAAGATGAGATTTGGGTGAGGACACAGCCAAACCACATCATTCCATCCTGGCCCCTCCCAAATCTTATGTCTTCACATTTCAAAACACAATCATGTCCTTCCAACAGTCCCCAAAAGTCTTAACTAATTCCATCAATAACCCAAAAGTTCAAGTCAGAAGTCTCATTTGAGACAAGGCAGGTCCCTCCCTCCTGCCTATGAGCCTGTAAAATCAAAAGCAAGTTAGTTATTTCCTAGATACAATGCGAGTACAGGCATTGGATAAATACATCCTTTCCAAATGGGAGAAATTGGCCAAAACAAAGGGGCTACAGGCCCCATGTAAGTCTGAAATCCAATAGGGCATTCATTAACTTTAAATTTCCAAAATGATCTCCTTTGACTCCATGTCTCACATCCAGGTCATGCTGATAGAAGAAGTGGGCTTCCATGGCCTTGGGCTCCTCCACCACTGTGGCTTTGCAGAATACAGCCCCCCTGCCAGCTGCTTTGATGGGCTGGTATTGAGTGCCTGCAGCTTTTCTAGGTGCATGGTGCAAGGTGTCAGTGGATCTATCATTCTGGGATCTGGAGGATGGTGACCCTTTTCTCACAGCTCCACTAGGCAGTGCAAAGTGGGGACTCTGTGTGAAGGCTATGACCCCACATTTCCCTTCCACACTGTCCTAGCAGAGGTTCTCCATGAGGCCTCCACCCCTGCAGCAAACTTCTGTCTGGGCATCCAGGTGTTTCCATACAACCTCTGAAATCTAGATGAAGGTTCCCAGACCTCAATTCTTGACTTCTGTGCACTGCACGCACAATACTACACGGAAGCTGCAAAGGCTCGGGGCTTGCACCCTCTTAAATAATGGCCCAGGTTGTACCTTGGCCCCTTTAGCCACAGCTGGAGCTGAAGCCACTGGGACTCAGGGCATCATGTCCCCGAGGCTGCAGAGAGCAGGGGGTCCCTGGGCTGGGCCCACAAAACCATTTTTTCTCCTAGGTTTCCAGATCTGTGATGGGAGAGCCTGCTGTGAGGGTCACTGTTATGCCCTGCAGACATTTTTCCCATTCTCTTGGTAATTGACATTTGGTTCTGTATTAATTATGCAAATTTATGCAGCCAGCTTGAATTTCTCCCATAAAATGGTTTTTTTTTCTATTGCATCATCACACTGCAAATTTTCCAAACTTTTCAAACTTTTATGCTCTTCTTTCTCTTAAACACTTTGCCATTTAGAAATTTCTCCTGCCAGATACCCTAAATCATCTTCCTCAAGTTCAAGGTTCCACAGATCTCTAGGGCAGGAGCAAAATGCCACCAGTATCTTTGCATAGCAAGAGTGACCTTTACTCCATTCCCAACAAGTTCCTTATCTCCATCTGAGACCACCTAAGCCTGGACTTCATTGTCCATATCACTATCATCATTTTCCATTCAACAGTTCTCTAGGATGTTCCAAACTTTATCACATCTTCCTGTCTTCTGAGTCCTCCAAGTCTCTAGTGAGTTCCAAACTTTCCCACATTTTCCTATCTTCTTTTGAGCCCTCCAAACTGTTCCAACCTCTGCCTGTTACCCAGTTCCAAAGTTGCTTCTTCATCTTCAGGTATCTTTATTGCAGCACCCCACCTCTGCTAACAATTTACTGTATTAGTTCATTCTCATGCTGCTAATAAAGACATACCCAAGATTGGGTAATTTAAAGGGAAAAGAGGATTAATTGATTCACAGTTTTGCATGGCTGGGGAAGCCTCAGGAAACTTACCGTGGCAGAAGGGGAAGCAAACATGTCCTTCTTCGCATGGCAGCAGGAGAGATAAATTCCAAGCAAAAGGGGGGAAAAGCCCCTTGTGAAACCATCAGATCCCATGAGATGAGAATGGTAGCATGGGGTAACCACCCCCATGATTCAATTACTTCTCACTGGGTCCCTCCCACAACACATGAAGATCATGGGAACTACAATTCAAGATGAGATTTGGGTGGGGAAATAGCCAAACCACATCATGTGGATTTTTCTATTTATAGACAAACCCTCACCTAAAGGAAGAATAATGGTAGTCAATGTGATATAATTTGAAAGATTTTGCAATATGCCCCTACCTAAATATTCTTCCCCTTGGCCACACATATATCCAAGGAGCAGGACTACAATGATTGTCTTGGTGGGGATAAAAAGCTAGAGAATTCTCAGGCATAGATACAATGCCTTAGTTAACAGGTATCCCCCAAAGTAATCAAATTTATTTTTATTTTTATTTTTACAAGCCCAGTTTGAAAGGGGAAGATACACTTCTATTTTTGAAATTTAAGAGGGCTGAAATAATATCAAGTAAATATTTTGATCACAATGGTAAAAAACTAGAAATAAAGAACAGAAAGTTTTTTGGAAAATTCACAATATATGTAAAGTAAACCCCATGCTCCTGAACAGGCAATGAGTCCAAGAAAAGATTAAAAGGAAAATTTACAAATATTAAATGGCACAGAAAAATGGAAACAACATACCAGAACTTATGATGTGCAAGAAAAGCAGTTCTAAGAGGGAATTTTATAGTTACAAAAGTCTGCATTCATAAAAAAGAAGAACTGAAATAAAATCCAAATATTATACCTCAATAAACTAGAGAAAGAAAAACAAACTAAACCTACAACTAGTAGAAGAAAGAAGATAACAGATGCAAGAGCAGAAATAAATGAAATAGGATCTAGAAAAGTGGTAGAAGAGATCAAACTAAGAGTTGAGTTTTTAAAAAGAACCTTTAGTCAGACTAAATAAGAAAATAGAAGATTCAAATAAACAATAAATGAAAGAGGAAACTTTATAAATATCAAAGAAATACAAAGAACCATAAGAAACTACTATGAACAGTTATATGCCAACAAATTGATAACCTAGAAGAAATGGATAAATTCCTAGAAACATGTAATCTATCAAGACTGAATCATGAAGAAATACAAAATCTAAACAGACTGACAATGAGTAACGTAATTGGGTAACTAATTAGAAAAAGCTCCCATCAAAGCAAAGCCCAAGACCCAATGGCTTCATGACTCATTTCTACCAAACATTTAAGAAATAACTGGCCAGGTGCGGTGGCTCACGCCTGTATTCCCAGCATTTTGGGAGGCCAAGGTGGGTGGATCATTCGAGGTCAGGAGCTCAAGACCAGCCTGGCCAACCTGGTGAAACCCCATCTCTACTAAAAATACAAAAATTAGCTGGTCAGGTAGTGGCACCCGCCTGTAATCCCAGCTACTCAGGAGGCTGAGGCAGGAGAATTGCTTGAGCCTGGGAAGCGGAGGTTGCGGTGAGCCAAGATCACACCACTGCACTCCAGCCTGAGTGACAGAGTGAGACACTGTCTCAAACAAACAAACAAACAAACAAAAACAAGAAATAACAACATCCTTCTCAAACTCTTTTTTTTTTTTTTTTTTGAGACGGAGTCTCGCTCTGTCGCCCAGGCTAGAGTGCAGTGGCGCCATCTCGGCTCACGGCAAGCTCCGCCTCCCGGGCTCACGCCATTCTCCTGCCTCAGCCTCGAGTAGCTGGGACTACAGGCGCCTGCCACCACGCCCGGCTAATTTTTTGTATTTTCAGTAGAGACATGGTTTCACTGTGTTAGCCAGGATGGTCTCGATCTCCTGACCTTGTGATCCACCCACCTCGGCCTCCCAAAGTGCTGGGAATACAGGTGTGAGCCACCGCTCCCGGCCTCAAACTCTTTCAAAAACTGAAGAAGAGGAAATAACTTCTAAATTCATTTTACAAGGCCAGTGTTACCCTTATAGCAGAGCCAGAAAAGGACACGACAAGGAAAGAAAATTACAGTCCAATATTCCTGATGGACAATAATGTGGAAGTCCTTGGCAAATACCAGCAAACTGATTAAAAGGCACAGTTAAATGATTATTCACCATGATCAAGTGGGATTTATCCATGGGATATAAGTTGGTTCAACATATGCATATTAATACAAGTGATATACGACATTAGCAGAATGAAAGACAAAACTATATGATCATCTCATTAGATAAAGATGAGGCATTTGAAAAAAGTCAATATCCTTTAATGATAAAAACCCTCAACAAATTAGGTATAGAAGAAATGTTACTCAACATAATTAAGGCCATACATACCAAGCCCACAGCTAATATCATAATCAATGGTGAAAAGTTGAAGGCTTTTTCTCTAAGATCAGAAACAAAACAAGGATACTCATTTTCAATATGTCCCTTAAATACAGTACTAGAAGTTCTGGCCGGGACAACTAGGGAAGAAAAATAAATAAAATACATCCAAATCAAAAGTTTACAGATGACATGATATTTTATAGAAAAAATGCTAAAGAGTTCACTAAAAATACTGTTAAAAATAATAAACAAATTCATTAAAGTTGCATAATATAAAATCAAAATACAAAACTTAGTTGTGTTTCTATATATTAACACTGAACATTTTTTGCAAGAATGAAAAAAAATCCTAAAATTTGTATGGAACCTCAAAAACAAAACAAAACAAAAAAACAAAAACCACCAAAGGGCCAAAGTAGTCTTGGGCAAAACAAACAAAGCCGGAGACATGACATTACCTGATTTCAAAATGTATTACAAAAGTATAGTTATCGGCCAGGCACAGGGGCCCACAACTCTAATCCTAGCACTCTGGGAGGCCGAGGCAGGCAATTGCTTGAGCCAGGAGTTTGAGATCAGTCTGGGCCACATGGCAAGATCGCTTCTTAAGAAAAGAAAAAAAAAGTATAGTTATCAAAACAACACGATATTCAAGTTCAAGAGATCTGTTATACAGTATGGTGGCTACTGTTAAAAACATTGTGTTGTATACTTATAATGGGCTCAGAGCATAGATTTTAAGTGTTAAACATAAAAAATGATACGTGTAGTAATGCATATGTTAATTAACTTAATTTATTCATTCTACAATGTACATATATTTATATATCTTTCAAAATATGTTGTAAACCATAAATATATAGAATTTTTATTTGTTAACTTAAGATACAAATAAGATAATTTTTCTGAGAAACAAAACCCAGCACAGTATTGGCATAGAAACAGACATATAGACCAAATATACAGAAGAGAGAGCCCAGAAATAAATTCAAACATTTACAGTCAACTGCTGAACAAATGTGCCAGAATACATAATATGGAAAGGACAGTCTTTTAAATAAATAATATTGGGAAAACTGGATATCCATAAGTAGAAAAATAAAATTAGAACCTCATCTCACATCATATGTAAAAATCAACTCAAAAAAAATTTAAATGTAAGGCCTGAAACTAGAAAACTACTAGAAGAAAACATAGAGAAAATCGCCTTGACGTTGATCTGGGCAAAGTTTTTCTGAATGTGACCCCAAAGGCACAGGTAATGAAATAAAAGGAGACAAATAAGATTACATCAAACAAAAAGCGGCACAGCAAAGAAAACAATCAACAGGGTGATGAAACAACCTCCAGAATGTGATAAACTATTCTCAAACCACACATCTGACAGGAGCTTAATGTCCAAAATATATAAGGAACTCAAATAAGTCAATACCAAGAAAACAAGTAACCTGATTAAAAAATGGGCAAAGAACCTGAATAGACATTTCCCCAAATATAAGACAAAAATGGCCAACAGGTATATGAAAAAAATGTTTAACATTTTTATATTTATATCATCAGGGAAATATAAATTAAAACCACATGAAATATCACCCCATACTTTTTAGAATGCCTATTATCCAAAAAACAAAAAAATAAGTATTGGTGAGGATATGGAGAAAAAGAAAGGCTTGTACACGACTGGTAGAAATGTAAATTGGTGCAACCATTTTGGAAAACAGTATGTAAATTTCTCAAAATACTAAAAATAGAAATAGCATACAATTCAGCAGTCCCATTTCTGGTTATACATCCAAAAGAAATGGCAATCAGTTTGCCAGAGATATTTGCATTCCCTGCTCATTGCAGCGTTACTCACAATAGCCAAGATACAGAATCGAGCTAAGAGTCCATCGATAGATGAATGAATAAGAAAATGCAATGTATACACACACACATACATATATAATATGCACATACACAGAGATATATATATACACATATATGTATACATAAAATGGAATACCATTCAGCCTTAAAAAGGATTCAATCTTGTGATTTGTGACAGCTAGGATGAACCTGGAAGACATTATGCTAAGTGAAAGAGGCCAGGCATGGAAAGACAAACACTGCAATCCTGTCGTTCATATGCAGAATTTTAAAAAGCTGAACTCATGGAAATAGAGAAGAAAATGGTAGTTATCAGGGGCTGAGCAGGGGTGCGAAGATGGAGAGATGTTAGTCACAGCTTACACATTTTTAATTAGGAGAAACAATTTTTGGAAATCACTTGTAGAGCATGGTAACTATAGTTATTAAAATTTAATGTATAATTCAAAATTGCTCACAAAATAGATCTTAAATATTCTCACCTCCAAAAAAATGAAAAATATGAGAGGTAATGAGTATGTTTATTAGCTTTATTTATTACACAATGTATACAAATATCAAAACATGTTGTATACCATAAATATATATAATTTCTATTTGTCAATTAAGCCTTAAACCTAAAAAAACTGCTTTCTATTTCCCAAAATTATGTTAATTGTTGATTCCCATGACTAAATTGTTTTTTCTTTCTTTTATTAATTTTGGGATTAAATATGAAAATTTAGAAGTAATTTTTTAAAAACATTTTTATATTCCGTACACAAACCTATCCTAAAAATATCTCACAAAAATTCCTTTGTGTCTGTTTTTTCCCCAAGTCAAATATATTTTTAGCCAACTAATTAATACCAGAAAGATAAAATTATCTTCTCATTTAGTATGAAATATTCATAGCTCCGAGTATTTAATTGTAAGAAATACATAGAATTAAAAAGCAGAAATTAATTTGTTCGGTAATAAAATATAAACCTTCTAACTTAAGGGATTTTCACTGTCCTCTTAGAAAGTAGCTCTTCTTAGAGATTTCAACCCAGATGTCTAAGTAGAGGTGTGACTACAAACCTAACTGTTTTGCATGTAAGTTGAAGGTCAAAGAAACAAATGCAGCTGAAAAAGAACTGGGAGAAACTAGGAGATCCCCTACTATGGGGAAAACAAGATCTACAAAAATTGCATCTGCATGTTTGAAGTAGAAAAAGATTGAAAATTATGTAATGAAAAATTAAAATCTATGTTAAGTCCTACAATTGCCAATAGACAGAAGATTACTAGGATCCTCCAATGAATCATATGACAAGGGCCATGAAAGTAGTAAGATCCCTTTCTGACTAGATATTTTCAATTCAGTAGTACCCATCCCAACCTTTGCTCTGGTTTTTAATTTATAATGAAGCAAGACTGACTTTACAGGCATCCACCTTTCGGATGCCCTTTCTTTATTCTCTTATAGCATAAATGATCACATTTACTGGGTGAATGCAGATAAAATCTAAAGAATTGGATCCATTTCTTGTCTTCAAATAACCTAGCCACAAAGAATGACCCAACTTTTTTCAGAATTTTCTTTATCAGTATTTTTGTTTGGAAATACATATCACCTTCCTCCTTCCAAATCTCTATCCCTTTTGCCTTGCACCTAACTCTCTCACTGTCTCCATATCATTTATAATTATTTATCTTTCTTTAAAAACTCACTGTTATAGTAGGGTATATTCTTCATTTAAATACAAACATACAAAATAAAAACATTTCTGCAAAGTTAGAGGTCCAATAAAAATAGGATTTTTTTTTGTTTCTACTTTGCTGCTACTTTTATTTCTCTTTCAGTTACCCAGATGTTACTTCAGATCTTTTAAATTTCCTTCATTTCTGAGGCACTGAAGATATGTTTGCTTGAACTCAATCATGCTATAACATTATTAAAAATAACTATAAATTGACCAAAAAATGAAAGCCAGAAAAAAAGAAGAGAAAAAGAAACAAAGTAAAAGGACAAGAAAGCAAAGAAATGTGTTGCAGATTGTCTTTAAGCAAAATAGCTGGTTCATGTATAAGCAACAATTCTTCAAGTGGGGATAAAAGTGTTTGCCTGAGTACAGATCAGCAGACCCAATATCGCACATTAGTTGAGAATGGATAATAACACTGCTGCCCTGATGTGACGAAGTGAGGCATCTCACATGAAGTACGGCAATATACAAGGATTTCTAGTGGGTTGGGAATCAAACTGAGCCATGGTCCCAATTCTACCAGAGACACTTTCCTAGGTTTCAGACATCTCATAGAAAAAATGAGGGATATTGCACTTGTTGTCTGGGCAGCATGTGTTGAAGGAACCCCTAGCATAATGATTTTAAATATTTTGCTTTGCTATCAACATAAACTCACCAAATGGACTATAATAAACAATTCAAATTCAACTTTTATTCAACAAACAAATGAAATATTAAAGGTTCCAGAATTTTCAATATTATGTTATCAGAAAAAATCGTTTTCTGACACATGTCATAAATATTTTGTTAAACCATGTTTTCTAATGTTGAGATTAAATTAGGGATATCATAGTCACCACATAGGTTTATAAATTTTGCAATTCATATTTCACAAGCATCAGCAGCCTGTGGATATTCCAGCAGTAGTAACCCTAGGGAATTTTTTGGAGACCAGAGGCTATCTTTCATTGAACTCACAAACAAGTTCATGCCGGCAAGGTTTTGATGCTCCACTCCTACTTTTCCAAGGGGTAAGTTAGTCCCTTCATTAAATTCTAGGTAAAAAGTTTCATGTTTATTTTTACTACTGTTTCATTTGGCCAATAAATACTGCTGCTGGATTGCAGGCTGTGACAATCCCCAGCATACATAAACTGCATTCTATCTGTGGTTGCTACCCTTGGCACTTATGTCTCTTGTTTCACCAGGCACAGCATTTACTCATGATTGCCACCATTGCACAGTAGAAGGACCTGGTTTCTGTGGTGTCTGAGTTTCTCAATGGCAAAGCTCTAAGGTGGCCTGTGACTAAGGACATCGGAAAGAGAGGAACAAAGAACCATTATTTCTTGTTACAGTGATGCTAGGCAGTGTTTGTACAGTAATATATTTCATAGCTCAATGAACAAGCTCATTCAGTATTTTAGGAAGATATTTAATGTAGTCTATCCCTACCCTTCATAGGTCTCAGAAATGAGTCCAATGGGGACTGAGTAGAAATGTAAATCCTACAGACCAATTCCGTATTCTGTCCAGAATTACTCCTTAATGATTAAGACGGTGGTATCAAGTTAATAGTTTTATACCTCGTTCTCTTACTTTAAAATTTATTTTCTCCTAAAAAGCTAATTATTTTCCCTGTTAATAGACTTCTCTTGAATAGTCCCACCAGTTTTCTACACATAACCGCAGTGTCTGAATCCCCCAAAGGGTCCTCGTTGATATTATTCCCCAGAGGTTTCTTCCACCACATAGATAAAGAGATTCCAATTAGGAATTGCTAGACAACTCACCAGATGTCTTCAGATATTCCATCACTTAGTAATAGACCAAGTGTGGGCTAAACCTGATGTTAGTGTTACACTTCAAACAAAAGGCACATAGGAAGAAAAACAGAAACTTACTGTCAAGATCTACCACAAGCTACTAACTATTTCTCTACTGTAAAGTTACACGTGAGTTTTGGTTTCTTTTTCTTTCTTTCTTTCTTTTTTTCTGGATCTGTACCTCTCAAGAGAACTTCAATAAGGATATATGAGATTTTAAAATTAAATAAGAGAAACTTTTTCAAAATGACAGTCTATCTAGTTCCTACCAGGATGCTGAAGTAGCAAGACTGCTGGATTTCAGCTTTAAGAGAAACTAGAGAGAAATCCCAGATAAATTGCAAAGGGAAAACATAAAACATCAAGGACAGGAAAAAAACTGTAAGAAATCCTTGGGTGATGGGTGGCTGTTTTAAAACTGCTGTGTGAAGGGGTGGTACAGGGAGCAAGACCTACTACAAGGAGAAAACTTTAGTGGGGCAGAAACTGTAGCGTTCTGCCCTTGTTCTTCCACCACCTTCCGTAACTTCTGGTTGTTGCTTCTGCAACCATTCAGGAAGTATTCTCACCCTATTATTGGGGTAAAATAAATGAGGTCATAATCTGAAGAATTATTTTTATAGAAGGAGGAATACTCTGATATCAGCTCCCTCCATCTCAGGGCTCAATCCACCCTGAACTCACAGGGGTTGGACTGAGGTCTGGCCTTGCTCACATACTGACTGTTCATAGACGTGATAATAGCAGGTTGGAGGCTGTAATTTTAAAAGAGCTCCCTTACAAGTTTGGCCCTTGTCTGGTGTCTGGAAACTTGACTTCTGAAACATTCTCAAAATGATAAGATTGTGTCTCTAAGTCTAGGTTGTTTATACAAACAATGTGCTTTGTGGTGAAAACATGCTCTTCTTCTGGGAGTCTGGCATGTTTGTTGCTAGACTGAGAATGGCTGTGTGACCAGCCTCCACTAAAAACCCTAAATTACGTCTCAAACAAGATTACCTGGGTAGAAATGTCATGAAGATGTGACTGCATTTTTGGTGATAGAGGGTGGGCATACTCTCCGCGACCCCTTATGGAAAGGAGAGAGCATAGGAAATCTGCACGTGGATTCCTCCAGACACTGTTTATTTCTCTTTGTTGGTTCTTATTCTGTCTCTAATAAATCTTAGCTTGTGAGTATAACCATATGCTAAGATTGCTGAGTTCGTTTAATGAGTCATCAGATGTGTGGCCATCCCTGGGACACTGGAAACATTGATGAAATAACTGATAACCTCCGGGAATAGGAGGTCCAATGCCAAATTAACAGTACCCTTGCGGAGCACAGCCATCTCTAAAGAAAAACAAATATTGGCTTACCACTTTCATCACAAGCAAAATGTTAGAACAGATGGGCCAAGAATTAAAAAGTATCTCTATAAACCTTCTAAAAGAGATAAGATAATATTTTGACAATAAGAAAAAAGGGAAGTATGAAGTATCTTCTAACCTGTTTTAAGTCCATCTGCATGCTGTAATATAACTCACTTCTTCTCATATATTTTAAGAATTTCTTGGTCCATGTTGATTTTTGACTGTATTTCTTGCCTCCATCTTCTCTCTCTTCTTGTATATTTGTAGAAAATTCACGTGGAATGCTATCTAGCTTACATTTCAGATCAAAATTTAGTTGATTCTTCTTTTCAAGTGTTTCAGCTTCACCTTCATGAGTCAAAATCATAGTCTTCCTCCAGGTCCAGCTTAAATTTCATAATCTCTATGAAACCACATTACTGTTCAATTCCTTAATTACCAATTCCATGCTACATTAACCACAATACTTTTTTTCATAGCATTATTTGTAAGGTGTTTGTATTATTTTGAACTGATATATGATTGCCCTACTAGAATATAGTATTTTAGGGAATAGAGACTATACCTTAGTCAGCTATGCTACAACACTCTGCAAAGATGTATTGCATTAGTAAAAAAGATGGGATGTAATAAAACAATAATTGCAATTGCTAATGTTTATTGAACACTTACTATATGTGTTATTAATTTTTCAATGTTCTACTTTTAATAACTTATGTAATCCTCAAAACAGTTTATAAATAAAGCTCTCCTATATTCGCCATTTTGAAGATAAAACAACTAAAGCACACGGGAATTTAATAACCTCCCTAAGGTTAAAGTGGTGCTAAGTGAAAAAACAATCTTTGAATCAGTGAGGTCCAGTCTCAGAGGCTGAACTGTTTAAATACTCTGTGAAACTTCTTTTATTAATAGATGAGAAATATTAGAATTTCCTGATTTAGAAACAAAACCTAACAAGTCAAAACAAAGTATTAAACTTGAATTTCAAGTAAACAACAAATCATTGTTTTTTATAAGTAGTTCCTAAATACTGCATGGGATATAATTATACTAAAATTTAATTGTTGTTTATCTGAAATTCAAATTTGACTGGGTGTTTTATATTACATCCAGTCATTCTACAAATACAAATAATGATATACATCTAAACAGAAGTGTGACAACTTGTGTGGTAGAGAGATGTACCACCCAGATAACCTTTATGAAATAGTGTACTTTCCAACTGTGGAGTGTGGAGTGTCCAGACAAGCCTCCTCCCAGCACTTCCTCAGGGTCTGCTTGATTTCTGTCTGATCATTCCCTTTCTAGGGCAGCTGGCATCTGCTGACTGAGGATGGTGCCTATAAAGGCTCAGCTAGTGTAGCCCAATGCCAAACAACCCTAACAGGCAATATTGACTCTAAGCTTCTGTAGGCAGTCCAAGCCTTTTATGACTTCCTGATTGACCAACTATACCTCCTTCCCCTTCCTTTCACATACATCAATCCTTAATAAATATCTTGAGCCTCAAACTTTGTCTTCATGTCTGCATTCGGAGAACCCAACCTTCAACAGCTTACATTTAAAGATAACCAAGTAACAGGACAAAAAGAACCCATTTCTTTCTACAAAGCCCTTCTATTGACAGACAAATAATTTTTACTGTAGCCCCTTTGCTGAAATCAGAGCAATATACCTTGTATCAGTCAGGATTTGGACAGGAAACAGATATATACTCAAAGGTGACAATTTAAAAATTTAATGAAAACACTATTTACAAAGGTGTGGACAGGCCTAAGCAAACCCAGAAGGTTGTTACATAACTTGTTACGAAGAACAAAATTTGACATGGAGGCTATAAAAATCTAATTAGCAATGCAGGAAGACATCACTAACCCTGGGCCTGTAAGGGATATGGGTAAGAGATGGTTACCGGAACCCAACAAGCTGGGACAGGAGTATCCCTCACAGATGAGAAAAAAGTATAGCCATGGACCAACCATAGCCTAGCTGCAAGAAGCCATAAGAACACAAACACAGATCTCTCATTCTTTCCAGGGTCCCAACTATCGCTGGTGCATGCCATGGGGTGAGCCCAGCCAGAAGCCAGAGGGCCAGGTAGAGGTCAGCCTGTATGCAGAGAACAAGGCCAGCACAGAGTGAAGAGTAGATTTGACAGGAAAATAAAGACTAGACCAAAATACTAAAGCTCAAGATCAAGAATGGTATGCTAATTCATGAAGCAAAGGAAAGGCAGAACATGAGACAGACTATTGCATCAGAAATGGAAAGACCTCAGTTATAGTACTATTAATATACCTGATTATTTTTTATATTACAGTCAAGTCACTATCTCTCTGGGTCTGTTTTGTCATCTTTTAAATGAGTCCATAAACTCTAGGGTTTCTTCAGGCTTTTACAATCCATAATTATACCTACCTAAATTTCCTATATGAAGTCTATGAAGAGAATGACTTTGGGAAATGAGATTCAGAATTATTTAAGAAAGCAGGATAATTATGAAATAGCAATGACCTGCTTTAAGAAAATTAAGAGAGCAGCAGGAAAGGTAATATGTAGGATTTGCTAATGACAATGGGTTATTAACAAGAACAAGAGTTGTCACAGGAGATGGTGTGAAAATAAAAGGATATAACATAGAACACAAAGGAAATACAGATGAATTAAAAAATCCATAAAAATTTTAATAGTAATTTTTAGTAAGCCCAGTTTAGTATGATCAAATTCAAATCATGAGAGACTAAAAGGAAATAAAATACCTACACGTGTAATTTTTTTTCATTTGGAAATAAGTACAATATGGATTAATAAAAAGAACAGGTAAATTTAAGATCAAAGTTCAGAGTTCAAATATTCATAGAGTACTTTGAAAGAACAAATGAGATATTTAGTTGAAAGTGCTTTGAAAGCTTTAAATTGCCACTCAAATATTGTTGACCTTCCTGTTGGGATCAATCTATTGGTATCTTAATGGATTTTTTTTTCTAAATAGAAAGTGTTTGAATGTTTCTAAACACAATATTTCTGAAAGAGGGATCACGGGTCATGGCAAAATATGGCATGGATAAAACACAGTTTATTAGCACGGTAGATTATATTACTTGTTACCAAAAGTTCCAGTTCCTGTCCATGTAGTGCCTCTTGGTGTGAGAAGATGATGCCCTGTTGAACTTTGAAGTGGCCTTAAGACTTGCTTTGACTGATGAAATATAGGTAGAAGAGACATGTGTCACTCTGGGGCAGAAGTTCATGAGCTGACATGTCTCTTTCCCCTCTGTCCTGATGAGTAGCAATGTACTGTGAAGCAGCTGGTCATCAGCCTGGGTCCCACAGTGGCTATGACATAAAACAAAGCCACAGTCAACCCAAGATAGACATATGTTGTTAAAGAGAAATATAATTTCGTTGCTATGACTGACTGGGATTTTTGTGGTAACTTTTACTGTATCAAAACTTAGCCTATATTAACTGATGAAATTGGTTTTCTACTGTATTTACATTATTTTTCTTGCCTGAGCAGCTTTTGGGTACCCAGTTTTTGTTTTGACAGTTCAGCTTTAGTTGAAAACATATGTCTCCGAAGAGACATATGCTTGCTGCAGATTTGGCCTGATAGTTTTAGGGTACAAATACCTTTCCTGCTTCCTTCACTCTCAGGTAGATTCTGGACCTGAACTCAGGAATTGTGATCAGAGAGTGTACTAAAGCTAAGGAATTACTCACTGTGTGTATTAGTCAGGGTTCTCCAGAGGGACAGAACTAATAGGATAGATGTATATATGAAAGGGAGTTTATTAAGGAGAATTGGCTCACACGATCACAAGGCGAAATCCCACGATAGGCCATCTGCAAGCTGAGAAAGAAAGAAGCCAGTAGTGGCTCAGTCTGAGAATAAAGCCTCAAAAATAGGGAAGCCAACAGTGCAGCCTTAGGGCTGTAGCCGAAGGCCTGAGAGCCCCCGACAAACCACTGGTGTAAGTCCAAGAGTCCAAAGGCCGAAGAACCTGGAGTCTGATGTCTAAGGGCAGGAAGTAACCAGCACGGGGGAAAGATAAAGGCCAGAAGACTCAGGAAGCCAGCTTCTTCCACCTGCTCTGTTCTAGCCGCACTGGTAGTCGGTTGGATGGTGCCCACAAACATTGAGGGTGGGTCTTCCTCTTCCAGTTCACTGACTCAAATGTTAATCTCCTCTAGCAACACCCTCACCCTCATGGACACACTCAGAACAATACTTTACCAGCTATCTAGGCATCCTTCAATCCAATCAAGTTGACACCTAATAATAACCATCACACTGTGTTAATCCTATACAGAAGTCTATGGATTTTTCTTCCTGAGGCAAACCAGGGTGCAGTTTCTTGTACCAATGCATTTTTCTTACTAGTCTTCTTTGAAATTATTACTTTGACTTGTTTCTTTGACCCTTTTTGTCATCATGTTCAAATTTAATATTCTTATTTATTTGATACTGTTGCAAATATTTCACTGGATATCTGCTGAAGTTGACAGTAAATGCTATGTTTATTGTGGGGAATTTAAATAAATCTGTTCTGCAGAGGCCATGTCATTACAAAGACTGTAGTGTATGTGTGTGTGTTTGTGTGTGTGTGTGTGTATTCGTAACCCTAGCCAATAACTTGATGACATATATAGAAAGAGAAAAGTATACAGAAGGAGGGAAGGAGAGGAGACAAGACAAGGCAAAAAGAGGAGACAGAAGTATCATTCAGAGAAGTGAAAATAAATTGCCATGATAGTTCAGTTCAGGAGAGATTACATCTTCAAAGAAAAAGTGACAGCCAACCTGTAATTTGCAGGTGCTGTGAAAAATCAGATCATGCATGTTTAGTACATATGTATCATATGAGACAGATGTTTACTATGAAATGAATAAACCTTAAGTTTAAGCATCAATCCTTTTGCTTGCACTGAATCTTCCAAAACCCTGGGTGGAGGGTGTTTCGCAAAACAATATGATCACAAGGTGATCTTTCTATAATGCAGTTTTAAAGTGCTGTGAAGATTATTTTCTCTTTATACACTGACTTCCCTTTGTTGCAATTCTTATTTTATTAGTGTTCCAGTGAACAAGAATATTTTCGGAATCTGGCTAAGAGCAAGTTGAATGGGGAATACATTTATTTGGGGTTTAATGATATAATTGTGTGTTTCCTAACCACTTCTGTGTCAATTTATTAATAACTGAACTAATATAGAAATGTATTCCTGGAATACCTCTTTCTGCCTTTAATGTATAGATGATATATGTGGTATTATGACCTGAAAGTGCAGGATCATTAGATGTATCTTTATTCACACTTTTCAAGCACTGAGCATTACAAGTATGTGGTTAGTGTAGAAAAATAGTATAAGGAGCAAGAAGGTATTCTGTGCAAATTTCTTCTAAATATCAAACAGACGTGGAAAACTGTAAGTGGAAGATAAGAGTTTGCCTCAATACACAGTCAGAATGGACCTTATATCCTGTCAGAAATCCAGTTGATAATGTGGTATATACGATGATAAAAAGGCAAATCTTCAGTTTTTCCACACTGTTTTTAATGGGATTCAAAAAATAAATTTTTTCAGAGTGCTTCTGTTCAAAGGATCAAACTTTCAGCATTGTTATGCAAAAAAAAATCAATATGTGGTACAGCATATTTATGCATCTAATCTTTTAATAATAAAAATATCCTGCCAGTCATGCTAAACGAAAGATTGATTTAACTATAATTTCTCTAAAGAAAATAATATTACAAAATCATTGTCATTCAAAGAGATGATCAATGTGTATGTATCTAAGTCACGTAAATACAAAAAAGTCAAGCAATTCATTAATAAAAATGTTATTTTGGAGTTTGTGATGTTTATACTGTTTGTCACCCTTTAAAATTCGTAACAGGTTTGTCTTTTGAAATAAATACCTAGATTTATAACCAAATTTATATTTAAACTTTGTAATATTTAATGGTAAAAATGGACCCTAAATTATATAAGCTTGAGGATGCGCAAAACCTGAAACTCTATGGGTAATAGAAAGAGAGTACTATATAAAGATTATGGCATAAGGAAAGGTATGGAAGTGCTAAATTGATAGCATTTATGGGAGGGGATAAGATAAGAATGCATTAAGTGGGATGGAGCCACTAAATACCATTTAAATAATTTGAGTAATTATCAAAGGCGTTTTACTGAGTTGATATCCATGTCTATAATTCAGTAGTTATACTTTGGCAGCACTGATGAAGAAGAAAAATGATGATGAAGAATCATATTAAGAGATAATTAAGTAAAGGATAGGAGGAGGCATAAACATATTCAATAAAAAATGTATGTGAAAATTATCAAGTCAATGAATCATTCCATATAGGAGTAAAAAATAAAGGAAAATAAAAAATACAACCTATTTCAAGATGTTTAGAATGATGGCAATGCTAATAACTAACATCAGTAATAAATTCTAAAGAAGTCAGATTAGGAAAGGAACATGTCCTGGGTAGGTGTTTAAAAAACAAAAAATCACCCAATTTCTCCTTCCTCTTCAACACCAGCTTCCTTACTTTTCCTTTCTCACTTATAGGCCAACTCCTAAGATGAGTTGACAATATTCACAGCCTCCATTTCCGAAACCATTACTCACTTGCCAAACTACTGCAATTTGAATTCCAGTTCCCATTCTCCACTGCAACTACTATTTCAAAAATTACCATAAATTTCAGTGTTTGTAAACATCAATGATACTTAGAAGTCTTATTTCTAAACATCAGTAGATATTTTCCATCTCTTATTTTACTAGCTATCTCAGCAGAATGGTTGACATTCCCTATTAAAACACTCTTACTTTTAACACTCTTTGTTTTTCTCCCCACATTTTGACTACTTTGTCTATGTTTATTTTGTATCTCCATCCTCTTCTACATAGCTATTCAATGTCAAAATCCCTAGAAATCTATTTTAGATCTTCTCCTTTTTCCACTTTATAATCTCTCTCTAGAAGACATCATTCAAATCTTCAATTACTATATCTAAATCTGTGACTCACAAATGCATATCTCCAGTCAAGAACTTTCGTCTGCACTCGGTACTCATATATATATATGAGAGTATGTATATACATATATATATACACGTGTGTGTGTGTGTTTGTGTATACTATTATTTGGTATATGCAAGAAACTCAAAAATTCTTGTACAAAATGAAATTGAAAATTTTCAATTTTATCTTCTTCCAGTGTTTCCTAACAAAACTATTGTGTCCACATTATACTCATAAGAAAATTACATAATCTTTATTTCAGTCAAACAAACAAACAAAAAAAATCACAGCAAATAGTTTATTTGGAGGATGCAGCAGATACCAGCAGAAAAGTAGAGAAGTTATACATGTAAAGAGAGTACGCCAATAAAAGGTGAATTACTAAACCAAGTATCACAGAGAACAAACAAAACATAATTCTGTAGGGAAATGCGTGAAATGGTGAAAAACACTCAGCAATCCCACTTAAAAGGACAGGAAATTGGGGTATTTATGCACCATCTCCTACAATCATTGGTTAAGGACTGTTCTTGAGACATGTTTATTTCTTGGTACTTCTGGAATATAAAAAGAACTGACTTCCATGGTTCTAAAATAAACCACTCTTGGGCCAAGATGCAGATATTGACAGCTGGAAGTGATTTTTATTACAGCAAAGCAATAATGTCTAAGGGACATATACAAGGGACTGTCAGTGACTGCTACAATCACCCTTTGCAATGCTCAGATTCATTTTCTCCCTTCATGAAGCTCACGCCATCTGTCACTGCTTACTCATGATATTTGATTAAAAAACTAAAATAAAACAAAAAGAGTTACAACAGAGGAATAGTGGGACAGGTCAGACTAGTAGGACAAGATGACACAGTTGGTCCCAAGAACACAACTGGTTTTCATTGTCTCTGTCTTCTTCCATCCATTCTAATGTTCTTTCACCTGAGGTTTATTTCTGAGGTTCTGAACCCCAGATTAACACCAATGGATCACAATTACTGTAATTGTTCCTTTACAGTTATTACTGGATATTAAAGCACCAGGCAATGCCACAGTCAATCACCTGGTTCCAGATATATTCCACCCACCTTATTATATAGTTGCAATCTCAAGACTTAATGATAATCAGAGTAAATCATCCTTGCCAGTATAGTTACTCTTTTCTTTGCCTGCTAATGCACTGGCATATAAATCCAACATAACCAAACCAAGTTATAACTTTATGTTTAAGGGAACTCTTACTATCTAAAGGTAAAAGTGTGCTTCTCCTGGGAACAAAAACCTCTGTTTCAACAAAGCCTAAATTTGTCAAGACAAAAAGGACAACATTTTTAAGTGGATTATTGAGAGTAATGTTGAGACAGGTCACTCCTTTCATTTCTTGCTTTTTATGCCAAGTTATAAACAAACACCTATCAGCATGAAGCATCATATAATGTTCATTGGTTCAGAGTACCACCCCAACCCCGCATACAGGGTATCACTTCTAAGAATATACATTAGCTGTGCTTTTAAAAGATAATCTCAACATTCTATCAGGATAGGCATTCCTGGATTGTGGAGTATGTGGTAGGATCAGTGGATACCATGGTCATTTGCCCATGATCATATCTCCTTATTTATGAAGTGCTTTTCCATTGTCATGTGGGATTCCAGCATGGTAAACTACTTTTTGTTCCCTAGCATAGAGAGCTAGGGTGAAACAGTGTATAGATGAATTGTTGCCTCCTCCAGGATGGAAGGATTTAATAAAATGAACTTTACTATGTGGATGGGTGGTTTCTTTAAGGGAGGATAGCATATAAATGTTTAGTGTTGGGTTTTGTTACTAAAAAGTCAATCATGCAATCTCATTAACTAGATGAGCCTGAATGAGAAGGAGCCAATGATGTTAGGCTCATGCATAGCCTTCATCCTTCTGCTGAAAGGGTAAGCCCACAAAAGACACTGAACAAGTTGGGCAGTAGAACTCTTTCAGCAGAGGCCAATCTTTACTCTTGGCCATTCCAGTTTTTACACAGTGCATGTAATAGCCATGATTGCAGGGATGAATGAATGATCCTCATGCTTCCTGGCATTCTCACAGATAAGTCCCTAGATTTGTTTCTTTCCTTCCAGTCATTTAACTTTGTTCTTTCCAGGCCCTCAAACAACCAGCTAATCACTTTTCATTGCTCAAGAAAACATGTCTTTACATAAATTGAAGACCACTTAAAACTGTGGCCACTGTAAAAATTTTACCTACCTTCCAAAGCCATTTGAAAATATGAGGATAAAATATGATAAACATTTTTAGCTATGATCAATGCATTGAGCCTACTTTTTATAAGCTGGGTCATGGTTTTATGTAAATTACATGTGCCCTATAGTCTTACTTGCACCTTCTACTGAATGAATAATCCCCATCATATGATGGATTTCTACTGTTGGGTCTGACAATACCCAATTCATGAGCACTCTGAATGCAAAGTAATTTGATTCCCATGGTTAGGCATTCATTCTCTGCTAAGGCTAAGAGCATGATAAGAGAAAATTTTCAACTTATGAACAGTTTCTTGCTACAGAAGATACGCCATGCCTCTAGAACACTAGAATCTCTATTGCAGCCTTCAATATTGGGACTTCACAAATATTCTATATGCTTATGTTATTGACTACAAATGCCCCTAGCAACATAGGATCATGTGGATGATATTACATAAGTAGCAGGTCTGTGTACTGCTGCAGTGACCTTTCTTGATATGGCCCTTCATCACAATTAGCAATCCTCTGACTCAAATGATAAAGTAGCTAGAGCATTATTTTCAAATGATGTACTGCCTCTGCAACATGAAAGGATCCAAAGTGTGAGGTAGAATATGTGTTCTTTGTCTGGGAGAGGTGTGTCAGAATTTTTCACTCTAATAGAGCCTTAAAAGTTTTACCCATGTGGCAGGAATCTGAAGCTTTTTAGGTTTTATCTTCTATAAT
Organism: Pan troglodytes; assembly: GCF_028858775.2. Classification (NCBI taxonomy): domain Eukaryota; kingdom Metazoa; phylum Chordata; class Mammalia; order Primates; family Hominidae; genus Pan; species Pan troglodytes. The sequence goes on along the minus strand of NC_072398.2, from coordinate 157,829,311 downwards.
CTGGTGCATATGTGCCTCACTACAGCACCTAGAGTATGATCTACTTTTTGTTCTCCATGCTTAATTCATAGAATATTATCAATATAGTGAGACCAGCTTATTGTTCTGTAGAATATCTAATCAAAGTCCTGTGTGAAGAATAATACAAGTATAATACAGCTTTGGAACAAGACCATGAATGCATCTTGTTTGTCTCATGACTGTTTCCCAGTGTCTATTCTTTGTGAATTGCTTCAAATTATTCCTCATAATAGGGATTGAAAATACCACATTTGCCAGATCAATAGCTTCTGGTGCTCGCTATGAAGCTATTGATCTGATGAATGTGTTCTCATCAATTCCTGTCAGAAATTGTTATTGTCTATTATTATCTATTTTGAAGATCAATTATGGTACATTAAATATACTCAATATAGCAGCTCCGAATGAGGCTGACAGTTAAGTTTATGACAGTCCCCATAAAAGGCCATCATTCAGTCATGTTTTGAAAGGGCCAGACAGGTGAATTAAATAGAAAGGTGACCACCAATCCTGCATCCTTTAAGGCTCTGAGGTGGCACTAATCTCTCCATTATGGCTTCTAACTTAATGTCTCCAGGGCTTGGGGAGTCATGGTTTTACAAATATTTTCTTGGCTTTTTCTACATTGCAGTTCTTATTTCACAAGTGAGATTCCTAGTAACTATTACGCTATAAAAAGCCAGAGATCATTACCATTCCATTTACTTCTTTCTGGTTAGTGATTCAGTTCCAGAAACTTCTCCTAGAAATCACTCTCTAATCACTTTTAATTTGAATTGTTTGATTTTGGATTTCCTAAGATGCAGATTCTGAGATAAGGGCTCAATTTTAAGTAGCTAATGTCAGCTATTCAAAAAAAAAATGAATATAGGCATGAAAAGCAAATGCAAGGATGAGAAGATGTCTCTAAAACACTACCTGTGGTGACTGAGGTCACGTAATCACACTGGGAAAATGTACAGATTGTTTTTCAGGATAATATAATTGTTTGAGTACTAGTTTATTAATGGCTGTCAGTTATTGTTTGAGGGCTGATATGGAGGGGTTGTTTTTTCTTAGCGCTTCTGGCCTCCCATCCTTGTAGCATACAGTGATCTTCAGTACTTTTAGAAAAAAAGCCTTCAGGCATAGTGATGCAAAGACGCACACCTGGAAGTTGGCAGTCATCTGGAGCAAAGAAAACATTGAAGTCTGAGCTTCTGCTACAAGTTCGCTATTAATAATTACTCTAGGGCAACGGGCTTGTGCTGAGGCTATTCTGGACAAGCTGGAACATATGGTAACCTTATCTTTCTACATCTAAGTTCTCTCTTGACTCCCGCTTTCTCTACACTGAAGAAGATCACCAGATTGATCTTCTCAAGACACAAATCTGATCAAGTCATCTCCTTGCATCAAACCTTTTGGGGGCTTGTTATAGTTCAAAGGATGAAATCAAATCTCCTTAATACGGCCTATGTGTTCTGGATGACATACTCCCATTTGTTCCAGGGCCTCTGCACATGCGGTTCCCTCTGATTTCAGTATGCCTCCCTCTTGTCTTTCACATTTTAGTTCAAGCATCACTTCATCAGAGATGCTGATGTGCATCTTATCTGTTGGCATTTTTACTTATCTTTAATCAAAACAATCTGATTTATTATGGAGAATATGGGACATTTGCTAGATGCCATAGACAATAGAGGGTATAGAATGTTTTTAAAGTGTCTGAATCATTATAAAACCTCTTTCTCCTACCTAATCTCAAGGTTCATGTCTAAGAAGAAATGGGAAAACTTTTCTTAATCTAATGTATTAGTCTGCTTGGACTGCCATAAGAGAATACTGGAGCCAGAGTGTGGGTGGGGACCTGGAAGGGAGCAGTGGTGTGGGCTGCACCCCACAGAACCATTGAGGTGATGTCGCCTCATTGGTGGGCCCGGACTGAACAACATCTCAACAAAGAGGATTGTTTTTGTTTTCCACGTGCTTAATGGGAAGGAAGTTGCCTTGTTAAAGATTTGCCTTGCTAAGTTTTGGAGATACTTTGGACCCCTCATCCCTCTCTTCTTTCCTATTTCTCCCCTGAGCATGAGAATGTCTATCTTATGCCTGTAGAACAATTGTACTTGGCAGCACACAACATGTTTAGTTTCATAGATTCACAACTGGAGAGAAATTTTGCACCAGGATGAATCATACATACAGTCTCATCCATGTCTGATTTAGATGAGATTTAGAGGAGACTAGACTTTAAAGTAGAGGCTGGATTGAGTTAAGACTTTGGGGCTGTTGGAATGGAATTAATGGATTTGTTGTGTGGGAAGGACATTAATTATGGAGGGCCAGGGACAAATGCTATAGACTCAATGATCATGTCCATTTGAAATTTATATGTTGAAACCCTAATCTCTATTGTGATGGTATTTGAAGATGGGACCTTTGGAAAGTATTTAGGTCACAAGAGTAGAACCTGCATGATGGGAGTAGTATCCTTTTAGAGGAGATATGAGTTAACTTGACTACTTCTCTCATTCTACCATATGATGAAATATCAGGAAGACAGCCATATACAAACCAGAAGCAGTGCCTTCACCATAACCTGACCATGCTGACACCCTGACCTCAGACTTTCTATCCTCCAGAACTGAGAAATAAATTTCTGTAATTTAAGCAACCAGTCTATGTTATCCTTGTTATAACAGTCCAAATTTACAAAGGTAGGCACTAATCCCATTGTAAGAGCCCTACCCTCATGATTTTATCTTTCCCTAATATCTCTGTAAGGCCTCATCTCTGAAAACCCATCACATACTTCTGATTTGTCTTGATTTCTTTGTTTTCTCTTTCTATTCTTTGTTTTGTTTTGTTTTGAGATAAGGTCTTACTCTATCACCCAGGAACCTGGGTGTGATCTCAGCTCACGGCAGATTTGACCACCCCCCTCCCCCGCCAGCTCAAGTGATCCTCCCACCTCCACTTACTGAGTAGCTGGGACAACAGGTGTGAGTCACCAAGCCTGGATAATTTTTTGCTGGTGTTGTAGAGATGGGGTCTTGTTATGCTGCCTAGGCTGGTCTCAAACTCTTGACCCCTAGCAATCCTTCCACCTTGACCTCCCAAAGTGCTAAGATTACAGGCCTGAGCCTCTGCACCTGGCAATGTCTTGATTTCTTTCATCTTCGATGGAGTACAGGCCCAGAATACTTGCAGCCTATTAAAGACTCCATTTACCAAGGCTAATTGTTACTAACTGTGACATGGAGATAAACATTTCTGGACTACAGCTTGATGCAGCTATACATATATTTCCAGTGTTATATGTGCAGTTTGAATCAGGGCATCTATAGCCTGTTAAAGGTGACAGAGTATTGATGTCATGCTTATATAGAAATCCAGCAAGTCATCTCTTATGCTACCTTTTGGCATTGAGATTCTAAGGTTCCTAGTGTCAATAGGGCCATTAGTAGAGGATTCCTTTTTTTGTTTGGTTCCTGCTCTGCTCCATCATATATTGATGCTGGCCGGATATGGGCTTTAAATAGATTTCAGACAGTTTCCTCCTTAGCTGTGGTAGGACATTGTATAGCAGCACTGACACTAACAACCCAGAATTAGAACAGAATTCCCAGGTTAAGGGCTGAGTCCTCCCTAAGACTGAGTCCCCTCACTTCAGCTACCAACTACAAGTTCTAGGGGTTCCAAATGTGACCATACTTCTCATTAACAGGTTATAAATTTGGCAATTCCCACTACACTTTCAGGTTTAGTAATTCACTAGAATGAGTCACAGAATGTGGGAAAGTGCTCTACTTACAATTACATGTTGCAAAGGATAGAAGTCAGGAGCAGTCAAATGAAGAGAGGCATAGGATGAAGTCTGGCAGAGTCCTGAATTCAAAGTATCCATCTCTGCAAGATGTGTTACCTTCCCAGACTATCAGTATGTATCAGCAACCAGGAAGCTCAACCCAACTAGAAGTTTCAAGGTTTTATGAGATTTTATAACATAGACATGATTGGTTGAATTGCTGGCTATGGTGTTGAACTCAATTTTTAGTCTCCCTTTCCTCCTCAGAGGTCAGACTGATATTAAGTGGCTCAAAGCTCTAACCCTCTAATCATGTGATTGCTCTTTCCCACATGGCCAGCCCTATCCTTAAACTATCTAGGGGCCAACTATGAGTCATATCATTAGCATAAACTCAGGTATGATTGCAGGGACTCATCATGAATAACAAAGGCACTTTACCACTTGGGAAGTTTCAAAGATTTAGAAACTGTGTCCCAGGAACCCAGGACAAAGACCAGGCAAATGCTTTATTATACAATAAATATGCATAATATTGTCTATGTTCCTAGAAGTTAGATTATTGGCAAATAAACTACCACAATTTCTGGGTAAATAAACTGTTCATAGTCCATGTAGAAACAAAGTATCCTAAGACATAATGATGTAATGACATAATTAATTACTCATATATTTTGACTATGAAACATATAAAACACTGGTCTATTTCATCATGCTGAGAATAGTTTCTTTTTCTAATGCTTTTATTTTGGTTAGTAGGTCATATACATTTGTGTTTTAACATTTGCAAATCATTATTATTTTTACCTGACATGTGAAGTATAAAACAGAAATAAATTTTTTTTTTTTTTTTTTTTTTTGAGACAGAGTTTTGCTCTTGTTGCCCAGGCTGGAGTGCAATGGCGCAATCTTGGCTCATTGCAACCTCAACCTCCCGGATTCAAGCTATTCTGCTGTCTCAGCCTCCCAAGTAGCTGGGATTACAGGCGCCTGCCACCACGCCCTGCTAATTTTCTGTATTTTCAGTAGAGACAAGGTTTCACCGTGTTGGCCAGGCTGGTCTCAAACTCCTGACCTCAGGTGATCTACCCACCTCTGCCTCCCAAAGTGCTGGGATTACAGGTGTGAGCCGCTGCACCTGGCCAAACAGAAGTAAATTTTATTAGAAAAAATTTAAGGACACTTAGGTCCTGCATGACCCTTAAAAAATGTAAACCACATTATACCATACAATCTTAAGTGCCACAAATGGGAAAAAAAAATCCACATTTCTTCTCAATATGCTATTTAACTCATTGCCAAAAGAATAGATGGTTTCTTTTAAAAGTCACTGTATTTTGATTAGTAAGATTTTCTATCTGGTTAAAATAATCTAGCTATTCCACCATTTTAACTCTCAAACATACTATCCGGCCTGATTATTTGGTTTAAATAAAAGTAAAAGTAAAAGAAGAAATTTTCAAAGTTGCAGGATGTAACCATAGTCTCAATTCTACTTTTTCCACTAAAGAAAACCTCTGTTACATGGATAATAAAGTCATAGGCACTGTGATATCTTAAGGAAACAAAAAACACTGTTCCTAAATCTTTATTAGCATATCAGTTGCCCCACTGGAATGTTAAACATGCCACTTAAGCCTTGGAACTATGGCTTTTTTTTTTTTTTTTTTTTTGAGACGGAGTCTTGCTCTGTCGCCCAGGCCGGAGTGCAGTGGCGCATTCTCCACTCACTGCAAGCTCCGCCTCCCAGGTTCACGCCATTCTCCTGCCTCAGCCTCCTGAGTAGCTGGGACTACAGGCGCCCGCCACCACGCCCGGCTAATTTTTTTGTATTTTTTTAGTAGAGACAGGGTTTCACCATGTTAGCCAGGATGGTCTCGATTTCCTGACCTCTTGATCTGCTCGCCTGGGCCTCCCAAAGTGCTGGGATTACAGGCATGAGCCACCGCGCCTGGCCGCTATGGCTCTTTTATGTTAATTAATCATCATATTTGGATGGATCCCAGAACTGCCCAACTATTTTAAGCATTGTTTCTTTTTGTTTTGAAATCTCTCAGAATACTCTGGGGTTAGAGAAGCAAGAGAAGTAAAATGAAGGGAGGCTGATAATAGCAGGAATGAAACATTGTGTTTGTTTTCTTAGAAGTATAATTTTACAAGCCTCCTCTCATCTGCTGAAAGAATGTGGGCCCATTATATTTTCAATGTTATACTGTTAAAATATTCTCCTCATTTGATATTCTTCACCACATGAAATTATGCTACATAAAATCGGTGTTAACTTTTAAAGTATTAACATGGGATATTCTGGGACTAAATGTTTCCCTCAAATGTATGTGAATCTTGCTGGCACTCAAGACTCATCCTTCAAGAAATGGATTTGCTCATACAATTAAACATAAGCAATTGAGAGTTAAGCAGATTTCTATTGCCTCTTACCAGCCAAACTCCAGTGGGGGTCATGTAGGAAGAGCCTTAACCTTTAAAATTGTGGCTTTCTGCCATGCCGGTATTAAAGCATCCATGGTGCGGGGACTGGGCATATATGATAATGAGAATTTAAAATTCCAAACTAAATATACTGAGGAAAATTGTTGCAGACCTAACTAGCCATATGCAGGCTAAACCACTCAGCTTTTAGGAGCACCGTGAGCACATACAGTTACTGCAAAGAGGGAGATGGCAGGCTAGAGTGTGAGTGTTGCAAAAGTTTAAGTGGTATGACTTCATTACTACTGCCATCACCACTCTATTTAGACCCTCATCGACACTGACCCATCATATTCCTAATGGTCTTGAACATTTGCCCTGCTGCTGCTATTCTACAGTCAATTTCTCTAGTCTCTCTTCTGGTTTCCCTCATATTTTTCAAACTGCTGCCTGGGTGGGCATATTTTCTAACATTTAGAATTATATAATCATATCACTCTTTGTTTAAAATTATTTAAAAGCACCCTATATGTTGTATTCAGGTAAACCACCTTAAGAAGGTACCTCCTTTACAGTCAGGCCCTTACTTTCCTATCTATTTTCATCACAAGCTATGATGTGATTTCTTTTATTTATGTTATAGGAAAATTCACATGTTGAATCATATCTGTATACATCATTAGAATAAACAGGATGATTAATCAAGATTCCAATTCTGTATACAGTGTGTAGTCTTCTTATAGTGCCACTCTGCTCTTGCTATTGGAGGTTGGAGAATGAGAATTAACTACAACATTTTTCACCAGATCATTGAATCAAGAGTGAGCTCTTTGTTTTTCCTTACTGTCTTCTTGCTGGAAAAAAAAAAAAAAAAAAAAAAAAGAAAAAACGAAAATCCCTTTAGAGTGCAACTCTTTTATTTGCTTAATAAAATTATATATAGTAATGATATTTAAAGCGCTTTTGTGATCAGCACTTGTTGACCAGCTGAGCATTTCCCAGCATTCTTATGTCTATATTCTTATGGTGCTTGTATTATTTTAGCTTTTGTTACAGGATCTTTGGGGTGTTACTTTTCTGGCTGAAAACCTCTGTGGCCAGTGGCTCCTTTGCCTGAGTTCTCGTCCTGCATCCAGGAAGAATGAGGTACACAGACAAGTGGAGAGTGAGCAAGACGAACAGGAGTTTATTGAGTGTTAGAACAGCTCAGAGGAGACCCGCAGGGGTAGGTCCTCTGTGCAGGCAAGTCATCCCATCGAGTGTTCAGCTCTCAGCAGAGTAGAGGCCCTGGAGTGGGTGGCTACTCTCTGCAAGCAGGTCCTCCCATCCTCTCTGCAGTTAGCAGAGAGGAGGCCTGGAAAGGGTGGCTACTCTATGCAGCTGGTAGTCCCAACATCTCTGAAGGTCTCTGAAGCTCTCAGCTGAGAGGGTGGCTCCTCTCTACTGCTGGTCGTCCTGTCATTTACTGCTATCAGCAGAGAGGGTAACTCCTCTCTGCAACTGCTCCTCCCATCATCTCTCCCTCTTCTGCACTGCTGTGGCTGAGCTCAGGGCTTTTATAGACCTCAGAGGGGAGGAACTGTGTGCTGACTGGTCCATGGGCAGCCATGGGAGGGCCTGGAAAGGGCAAAAGATCCCGCTGGGGAACCCTGACTGGCAGTCCAGCCCCCAGCCTTCTGGCCCTCCCTGGCCTGAAGGTGGGGCTTTCCTGGGAACCCGCCCCCTTCTGCCCAGGAGCCTGTCTGCCTCTCACTGCCATCCATGACACCCAGCCTGCTTGAACCAAGGAGCACTTGCAGGCCAGCGTCTAGCCTCCCTCAGACTCCTTCAGCTTCCCCTCTCATGTTCCTTGGGCCCAAATTCTGGAGAGGACTGAGGTTTACGGGGATTGGCGTGTCAGTGCTGCCCTGAGCTTACTCACACCTAGCTGGACTGTGCAGCACCTGGGCTCGGCCTCAACCCCGCTCCCAGATCAGAGCAGGCACTGACAGCAGGGAGAAGCCAGGCAGCAGGATAAGGTACTTCTGAGCCTGTGAGGGTCGGGGGGCCTTCGCAGGCCCCCAAGAGTGCAGGGACGCTTGAGTCTTCAGCGGCAGTTTGGATGGCTGCAGCTGTGTCCAAGGCAGGGCTCCTGCCTGCTCTGTGGAGCAGGAGGCTTGGGTCTGCGCTGTGGATTGGGCGGCTGCAGCTGCAAACGGGAGGGCAGGGATCCCGCCTGCTCCCGCCCCTGCGACACCCCAAAGGCACAGGGAGGCTCCGATCCGCAGCCATAACTTGGATGGTTGCAGCCCCACCGAGGAGGGCAGGTCCCCTGCCTGCTCCATGGAGCTGGAGATCCAGGTCTACAGCCCTAGTTTGGGCAGCTACAGCAGCACCCAGGGAGCTCCCTTCCCAACACGGAAGGGAGGGGGCTCATGCAGACTCCATGGAACATGCAGCCATAGCGGGCATCCCTGCTGCAGCTGCGTGATGGCAGCGGCAGGCCATCTGGAGTGGTGACTGCCAAAGATCTATCTCCATTAACTGAATTTGATATTGGTTCCAATTTTTTCATTGCTCAAAGTACAATAATCCACACAATCAAATTAATAAATCATGGAATTTCAGAGGTGAATATGGATTTAAAGTTTGTCTAAGGCATCACAATTTTGAGCTACTCAGGATTAAGTAATTCTCCACCCATTACAGTTTATATGAATTTAGGTAGATCCTTGGCAGGAATTATGTTTTTGTATAGGGATGGATGGGGGTAAGGGAGGAAACAAAGTATTAGACCAGGAATAATAAAATTTCCAAATTCCTTTCAGCTCCAAAATCCTAATCTAACGTTCCTTTTATAAATATCAGAAGATATAACTGATGTTCTATGGGTTTAACTACATTACTCAGGTCACACAACTATATGCTAGAAAGCTTATATTAAGTCTCACTTCCTGAACAAATGTTATTTCCGTCGTATCCTGTATCTCTCCTCAAAAACTAATCATATTAATTTTGTCCACTTTTCCTTGTGCCATTCAAACTTTAATTCCAATCCACTAGGTGTGAAGTTTTAAGCTATTAAAGACATAAGCCATATTCCAGCCCTAGAGTTTAAAGTTAATTACAATTAAGAGGAGTAATGAAAAAATAATAATTATTGAAAACTTAGGAATCCATGAGTGCTGAGATATATGCCACAAGGTGGAATGATTGAAAAAATATATTCCTGGAGAAAGTCAATTTTAGCTTCAGTTGAAATGGTGAGGCATATGGGTGTGTATGTGTGTGTGTTGTGTGTGTGTATGTGTTTTGATGGAGAAAAGGTTGAAGTGATTTTATGAGAATAAGTGTTGCTGAAGTTCTTAGAGCTAATAAAGTGTAGTGTTCTGGTACAATGAACGTACCTTGGACATTTTCATCTTTGTTCTACCCATTTTTAAACTGTGTTTTCTAGAATACTGACATTCTACAGACGGTAAATAGTTTAGCAGTAAATAATCAGGGAGAACTTTTAATATCAGATCTTACTTTTTAGAAATTAAAGTCTCATTATATTAAAGGTATTTGCATAAAGAAAATTTAGTTAATGTTATTAAATCCAATGTCTTCCAAGGTTTAACCAGGAACTCTTTATTAGCAGAACAAATATGAATATTTTGAAGAACTTAGTTTTTTGTTTTTGTTTTGTAGAATACTCTTTGAATAACATACTCCAAATGGTAAAGTATCCTATTCTGAGTCTCTGATTTCTCTAGCCAGGCTTATTCTGTTTGTTAAAGTATTTTGTTTATTGTGTCTATTTGAATATTTTGTCATCCATCTTGTCCAGATAATTCATTCTGAGTCTGTTCTGAGTCAAGTATTCACTAATGGGCCAGGATAGGGCATTGTTTCATTTCCACAAGCTGGGGGCTTTTCGTCTAGTGAAGAAAAAGATCCAGAAAAAGAAATAACAGGTCTTCCTGAGAGAGCAGATTTCAATCAACCACATTCAAATAAAAAGAATTAAAAATTCAAAAACTAGAAAAAAGTTTATTCTAAAAACAAAACTAAATGATTATTCTGAAACTTCCTTTTGAAAATAAATTCATGTTTCCTGAAGTGTCAAAATATTTCTACATAATTTCAAAGCTGGAAATAAATGGAAAAATAATTATCTGTGTTAGATATGAGTTCTAAATTTCTTTTCAAAGAATCAGTATGTCAGCATGTTCAATTCTTTGCCTTCTACTTTTAAACTTAACTTCCTGAACCGGGGAGGTGGAGCTTGCAGTGAGTGAGACTGCGCCACTGCACTCCAGCCTGGGCAACAGAGCAAGACTCTGTCTCAAAACAAAACAAGACAAAACAAAACAAAACAAAACAAACTTAACTTCCTGATAAAGCAACCTTTTTCGATTACCTGCTCCACCCTGACTCATTTCAATCACCTGCTCCACCCTGACTCATTCCCATTACCTGCTCCACCCTGCCTCATTCCCATTACCTGCTCCACCCTGCCTCATTCCCATTACCTGCTCCACTCTGACTCATTTCAATCACCTGCTCCACCCTGACTCATTTCAATCACCTGCTCCACCCTGACTCATTCCCATTACCTGCTCCACCCTGACTCATTCCCTTTACCTGCTCCACCCTGACTCAGTCCCTTTACCTGCTCCACCCTGACTCATTCCCATTACCTGCTCCACCCTGACTCATTCCCATTACCTGCTCCACCCTGACTCATTCCCATTACCTGCTCCACCCTGACTCATTCCCATTACCTGCTCCACCCTGACTCATTCCCATTACCTGCTCCACCCTGACTCATTCCCATTACCTGCTCCACCCTGACTCATTCTGATTAGCTGCTCCACCCTGACTCATTCTCATTAGCTGCTCCACCCTGAGTCATTCCGATTATCTGCTCTGTCATAACCATTTTTCCCACCAAACCACTCACCCCATCACTCTCTTTAAATTAGTCAGTCGGAATTAGTTTAGCCTGTGCAGTCTAACCCTAGCCAACAGGGGAACGACACAGCAGCAGGCGCCACGGGCGTCAGGGATGAGAACCCCTCCCTTGTCCAAGTGTGTGCTCACCGTTGCTCCATCTGTAAGGGCACACCCTTCTATAGAAGTAACTTGCCTTGCTGAGAATTAAAAAAGACAATTTTATATTCGAGTGCTATTTCTTTTGCAGCACCAAAACTTTATTTATAACATCTGGATAATTAAATATTCATTACCTATAATTTCTTTAAATAGCTAAAAATTTGTAGACTTTTTAAACTTTTTTGGTTTCTTAAACCACTGCCTTCTACAGTTTTTACAAGAGCACCAAACTCAGTTATTATAGAACTATTCTTCACAATGAGATAATGATCCTGTGGTCTTAACTGTCCTAATAATGCATCATGGCTTAATACGTAATAGAGATGTGTTGTTTTGATAATATCCCTTACTAGCAAGCATGATTAGACAGCTCTAGTAGGAGGTATGCTGGAAAATTACTTGTATAATTAATCAGAAGCCAGCCTAGGCCTGAATATTCCTCTGCTTATAGGTTACCCATTGCCTAATTATACCCTCTTTAATTATAGTGAGTTCAAGCTTCTCCTTTTGTTGCTCAAGGGGGTTATTTGGGAGTGTATTAACACAGAAACTGTTGCACAGTATTTTAATGAGGTTGTGTGGTGGCTCAGGTAACAAGATGAGGTTATACAATTTATCAAAAGTTTGGTTGAACTGAATAATTTTTAATGTCTAAAATTTATTGAATGTTGTTTAGTTGTAGGGCGATGAATAATCATAACCATGTTCTCATTTTAATGAACATATAAGTATTTGACTATCAAGTAAAAACAATATAATAAAATATATTTCAGCAGTTCCATGATGCGATCACTAATCTGATATTTATAAAAGTTATGTGAATTAGGCAGTCACATCTTATTGGCCACTTTGCCTAAAATCTGTTAAATTTTACCTTTCTCAATACCACATGACAATAAAGAGAGCTAAAACTAAAATCCACATTAGATATCCTACAAAATACATTAATAAATAATATGTGATTATAATGTCTTCAGTCTTCTTCTAGTCTCATCCCTGTGCCATCACCATCAAGGATCCAATGAACGGTTATTAATGCTATCTTTTCAAGGGGTTCTGTGATGGTTAATTTTAGGTGTCAACTTTACCCAGACATTTGATTAAACATTACACTGAATGTGTCTCTGAAGGTGTTTTCTGGATGAGATTAGTATTTGAATTAGTAGACTGAGTGAAGATTGTTCTCCCCAGCATAAAGGAGAATCATTCAATTGGCCGAGGGTCTGAATAGAACAAAATGTGGGATAGGGGACAATTTGCTCTCTCTACTGAATGTTTTTAGCGTGGGACATTGGTCTTTTCCTGCCCTTGAGCTAGAACTTACATCATTGGTTCTCCATGCTCTCAGGTCTTTGAACTTGAACTGGAACTACACAATAGACTTTCCCCGGTCTGCAGCTTACAGACAGCAGATAGTGGGACTTCTCAGCCCCCATAATCACTTAAACTGAATCCTTATCATCTCACTCTCTCTCCTCTTTCCTTCTCTCTTTTTATGGGTTGGTGTGTGTGTTTGTATCTCCTATCGGTTCTGTTTCTCTGGAGAGCGCTGATTAAAACTTTGGTATAGCAAGATTTATAACTGCATCAATACATTTTTTATTGTTCTTTAAAAAAACAGGTAATTGAAGTTTATGTTTTAAAAATAGTCTGAAGAGATGAAGGAAATCACACTTTACTAAAGGAAAAGTTAGAGCCAAAAAATATAACAAATGAAGTTTATTATGCAATTATAAGCAATTATACTGCCATTCAAGCCAGTTATTTCATGAGTTTTGAAAGAGAATGGGAGAGACTAATAGGTTAAAAAGTTTTCTGTGTGCTTGACTTCTTTATTCCTTCTTATAAACTAAACTATTATTGTTATAATGAAACATTCTGAGAAAGATTGTAAGGCATTTCTTTATAACTGTGTGAAAACAGTAAATTCAAATTTAGTTATAAAATTCTGATTAGCAATACAGAATTTTTGAAAATGTGTATTCAATTTGAAAAATCGAAATATAACACAACATATTAACAAACTGAATGGTTTTATTCTTTAACGGTGAGAATAGACTTGTGAAGAGTGTGACATGACATCAATGGAAAGGTAGAAGTTTTAGATATTGGCAAAAATATACATATATCTAGCAATGAAAGATTTAGCAACAAAATGCATGAGATTAAAGAATAGAGAAGGGTCTATTTATTGTTATATAAAATACTTTTATCTTTAATAAAAGTTTGGTATGTTAGATTATGAGGTTACATAAAAGATTTGTGAAAATTCAATGTGAATTCAGAACAATTAATATTTGATTTTTAATAATATAATAGGAGTCCTAGACACATCTTATACGGGATCTGGAGAAAGCTTACTCTTACAGAGACAATAAAAGGCTCAGTTAGAATGTCAGCTAGATAATAGAGTGCAAAGAGTTACTGTACATCAGGGATGCATATCTTTTGTGTTAGACACTGTTTAGAATGCCTCAATATTTTCAAAGGTAATATGGGAAAATGATTTTAAGAATGACACAGAAATGCACTGAAAAAAAGTACTAGAATAGTAACTACTGCACAAAGAAGTAAAATTAAAGCTGCCAAAATTCAATACATTTCACCAGTTGAAAAAGTGCCCCTTTAAAAGCTTATTGCTTAATTTTGAAGCAATTGGGATTCCTTATGGAAGTTAAATAAAAAATAAAATTACTAGTTCTGGCATCGCAACTTCACTCAGAAATTCTTGAAGTAGAGTTAAGTAGACATCATTGTTATGGCTATTCTTTTATGTATTCTGAATGGCATGCCAACCATTTCTGATAGAGTTGTTCATCATAAAATAGAGCATATAGACTCACAGATTTGGTAAGTCAAGTCCTGTTATAACAATATTGACCAGTCCAGGAGAAAAGAATGGCCCACCTTGATTTATTAAGGAATATGACTGTAGGTTGTAAAACTTTCCCATATTGCTAATATTTTCTACAAATCATTAATGGTCTGTTTATTTTTTCTTTCTCTTCTTTATGCTTCATGTTGGAATTCTATTACTGTGTATTCAAGTTCAGTGGCCTTTACTTCTCCAGTGAATTACCTGCAATTCATTCCATACAGTGTCTTTTAAATTATAAATAATGTATATTTCGTTACTGGAAGTTTCATTTGAGTTTTCTTTTCATCTTCCATTTCTCTCTTCATATTCATATCTTTCATTTTGAACATGTATATCTTTCCTAGTTACATGTCACATTTTTTATATTTCTACACGCTAGTATTTTTATTGAATGTAAAATATTATAAATTTTACAATTTGCTACTGATTTTTAAAAAAATATTTTGCCTTTATTTTGGGACATATTTTATATTCTAAGAATTAGTTTGTTCCTTTAGGGCTGGCTCTTAAGTTTTATTTTTTCGATGGCCCTAGTAGTAGACCTAGTAATCTCACTTCTAAACCAATTCCTTCCTAAAGATTCTAGGCAATTTCCTATGGATCAGGAGGTCTTTCTATTGTAGTGGTAGGAGCATGACTTTTTTTTCTTTCTTTTTTTTTTTTTTTGGCTTTAAAATGTTCCAACGAGTGCTCCTCCTTTTCCTTTCTGATTGTTCTTTCTCTGGCTACAGGTATTTTCCTCACACAAGCTGATAAATTCTAAGCAAAAGACTTAAAGGAACCCTTCTGCATATCTCCAGAGCTCTCTCCTTACACAGCTTCTTCCTTTGTTGTATTTTTCCACTAAAGTCTAACCATTGTCCTCTGAGAGCTTTGATCACTGTCTCCTCACTGAAGCAGGACTGCTGATTTCTATTTTAGTTTCTCTTCTCCCTATTGCATCTTGAAAATTATTACTACATATTAAGTAGGACAATCATCCACCTCATCTGCTTTTCTTCTTTTAGGTGTCATTGTCCTGAAATGCTTCTTTTCTAGTGTCTAAAAACTGTCTTGCATATTGTGTCTGATTTTATAGCAGTTAATGTGGGAGGGTAAATTCTGCTCCTGCCATTTCTTTGTGGCCAGAAATGGAAGTTCTTTACCCTCAGATTCTGATGATAAATGTACTTAAATTTTGCCATCAAATGCCTTACAGAGTGTTGAAGTTAATAGGCAAGTGGAGGAATAGAGTAGCTTTTAGTTTAGGCCTGGGGTTATCACCACTCTAAAACATAAATATGAGTTGAATTTCTAGATCAAAACACGGGCTGATTAGGTGAGATGGCTGGCAACCCTGTGGGTATCAGATAAATACTATGGATAAAGGATAAGTAAAGACAAACATTATTGTGTGAAACCCAGAGAATCACATCTATTACTTGAGGACATCTATATGTAGAGTTTAATTTAGTCCATTATTGACTCTGGGTCTAAGAAGTCTATTTGGATTTTTTAGATAAATATTACATCTATGTAGATCCACCTCAAATTTACTTTGAGTGTATATCTTCTACTCTTAGGAAATCATAATATTTCAAATGTGGATTTTGTTCTTTCCTACAGACACCAACTACTCAAACTAAGCATATGATAATATAATTTATTTAAGAACATTAATAATGATTGAGAAAATGATATAACCAACATTTCTCTTTGGGTCCATAATTGTTCCTGTACATTATATAAATAACATTCATATTGATGTTGTGTAGCAGGCAGTTCCTTTATGTGTATTTACAAGCATTCGTTCAACACATACTTATTCAGTGCCTGTGTGCCAGATAACTCTTGAGGTAGTAAAAATACAGTGAAGAAAAAAGAAGACAAAAATCTCTGCCCTATGGCGTTTTAGGAAAATCAGACTATAATAAACAAATGATAAAATAGGGAAAATAGTGTATGGCAGAGACTTCTATTTATAACAATAATGAAGTAACTGGAAATGGATTTATCCTTTTCATGTAAATAATTTTAAGAAAATATAGAAACCAAGGAAGATGTGACTGTGATTATTCAGAGAAAAAATAAATCAATTTAAAATAAATAAATAAATAAAATGACTCTCCACCTGGAAACATTTTACAAATCTCAGTAAAGGTTTAGGTTTCCATGCAGAGCTTGTTGGCCTGGCTAAGGTGACAAGACAGAGCTCTAAGTTCAGGGAAGTGGAGGTGGTTTCACTTTGTAAGACAGACTACCTAGAAGAATAGAGTAATATGGAGAAAAAGCTGCAGAATTCTGCACAGGGGCCTCCCTCTATCTGTTACTGAATTCTAGGCAATACATGTATAGGTAGAAACATCATAAGGACAGGGAGAAAATAACTGGGGATATGTGAGATAAAAGTTCCCAGAGAGAACACAGGGTTGAAAGAAGTTTGCGTTTCAACAATTAAGAGTGGGAAACTCTTACAAAAAATAAGAGATGTTTTAAAAATCCTAAATGATATTTCTAAAAGTAAAAAGTACAATATGTAAAAACAATTCACTGAGTTGGCTTAATAACAAATATAAAATATTGCTGAATATAAGGATCATAATACCTAATGTCAAAGATATAAGAACTATCCACATTGAAAAAAAGATTGAGAAAACACACACACACACATACACACACATACACACACACACTCCCAGAAATTTAGTGAAAACATGGGACAATATTGTTTCATAATAGCTTATTTTTTTGTTTGTTGAAAACTATAAATTCCCAGATTTAAACAGTTCAGCAAACCTCTGAAAGCATAAAGAAAAGAAACTAGTCCTAGGCAGATTATACTCAATTGTTGAAAACAAGGTAAAAACAGAAAAATTTAATGGCAAAACAAATAAAGGATATTTTATGTACAGATAAATAGGAAAAAATAGCATAGTTATCATGACAAACTATGCAAGCAGAAAATGGGGCATCTTTAAAAATGAAAATAGAAAAAGTTTGTCAATCTAGAATTTTACAACTAGAGAAGATGGTGTTCAGACATTAATGTAAAATAAAGACATTTTCAGAAAAAGAAATTGAAGAGAAAACCATTACCAGTAACTTATACTATGAGAAAACTTAAAGCACATTCTTTAATCAGGATACCAGGTGAAAATTTGAATCTAGACAAATAGAAAAGGACCACCAAAAGAAGGTATATATATGGATATAGAGAAAATACATTTTCTATTAAAGAAAACAATTATTCTTCTAAATGAACACTAATAAAAATTTATTATAAAACTATTTTAATGCCAGTTTAGTTTATTTTATATATATATTTAAATGTGTGACACAAATAGCACAAAGGATAGGAGGGAGGATGTTGAAAGATACTACTCTTAATTGTCCAAGATTGTCTTAGCCTATTCAGGCTGCTATAACAGAATACCATAGACTGGGTGGTTTACAAACAACAAAAATTTATTTCTCATAGTTCTGAAGACTAGGAATTTCAAGATCAAGATACCAACAGATTTAGTGTCTGGATGGGGTCTGCTTTTTGGTTCAAAAATGACTGTCTTTTTGCTGTGTCCTCACATGGGAGAAGGGGCACACTCATAAGGGTACTAATCCCATTGGTGAAGTCCCCTCTCATGGCTGAATTACCTCCCAGAGGCTTCACCACCTAATTCCATCACCTTAGATGTTAGGACTTCAGCATATACATTTTGGGGAGACACAAGCACTCGGAACATAATATTCCACCCCTGGCCTTCAAAAATTCATGTCCTTCTCACATGCCAAATGCATTGATTTCATACTGCATTAGTCCATTTTCTCACTGCTGATAAAGGCATATCTGAGACTGAGTAACTTACAAAGAAAAAAGAGGTTTAATAGACTCACAGTTCCACGTGGCTGGGAAGGCATCACAATCATGGCACAGGGCGAAAGGCAAGTCTCACATAGCCGCAGGCAAGAGATAATGAGAGCCAAGCACAAGGGGTTTTCCCTTATAAAACCATCAGATTTCATGATACTTATTCACTACCATGAGAACAGTATGGGAGGAACCACTCCCATGATTCAATTATCTCCCATGGGATCCCTCCAACAACACATGGGAATTATGAGAGCTACAATTCAAGACTAGATTTCAGTGGAGACAGAGGC
The DNA here is from genome assembly GCF_028858775.2 of Pan troglodytes. NCBI lineage: Eukaryota > Metazoa > Chordata > Mammalia > Primates > Hominidae > Pan > Pan troglodytes. Next base: position 157,810,976 of record NC_072398.2, on the reverse strand, counting down.
AAACCATATCACACACCAAGAGGTCCAAAAGTTCTAAGATGAGGATATGTTAAGAAGATTTCTGCCTGGTACCTCCTCATATCACCCTTTTGCTGTACTTGTCAGCTGTCTCAGATATGGCTCCCATAGGCCCAGATGCTGTGTGTACTGTACCTAGCATAGCTGTGAGGGCATGGCTTCCTTCACCTAGATTTCAAATGATGCCACAGACAGCCATGGCTAGGCTTGGGGCCCTAACACAGAACCCCACAGAGCAATGCTTAATGGAGTCATGCAGGGAGTGTCACAACTGAGACCCTAGACTGGTAGAGCCACCTGTATCCAGTTCCAGCCAGGAAGGGCAGCAGGCACATGCCCAATCTGTGTGAGCTAGAATGTGAGTGCAGGGACACCTGGAGCCTTGTGGCCCAATCCATGCACGGAAAGGCTGTAGGAGTTGTACCCACACCTTAGTGGTTCTGGAAGGCAGGACAGCATTTCCAGTAGTCCTAGAAAATAGAGCATTGAGCCACAGATTGGTTTTAGACTTGCTCAGAAACTGTCACTACTTTCTCCTTTCTTTTTTCCTACTTCTCCCTTTTGAGAGCTTGTTTAGAGGTTCTAGCAGGGGAGCACAGTTACTCATATGCTCTTGACTGAAGAAAGTCCTCCTCTATTGGGGAGGCCATTCTCATCAACTGAGCACATGGAGCAGTGAAGAAGAAAGCGGAAACACGCCCAGCTACCCAGATCACCCTCACATCCCTATTTTTCTGTTTGAGAATGGCAATGTCTATCATAAGCCTGTCCCCTCACTGAATTTTGGAAGCACATAAAGTTTCATTTTACAGATTCACAGCTGGAGAGCAATTTGCTTTAGGATAAATCATACCTTGAATCTCACTAATATCTGAATTAGATATTTAAATGAGATGGGACTTTAGACGTTTAAGTTGATGCTGGAATTGGTTAAAACTTTTAGGGCTATTGGGACGGAATGATGTATTTTTTATGTGAGAAAGGTAGAAACCTCATGAATGGGATTAGTGCACTTATAAAATAGGCCCAAGGGAGATCATTGACCCCTCCCACTATGGGATGCAATGAGAATGCACCATCTATTAACCAGAAAAAAGGCCTTCACCAGAACCTATATTTCCCAGAGCCTTGATCTTGGACTTTCCAGCCTTCAGACCTGTGAGAAACAAATTTCTGTTGCTCATAAGCTACTCTGTTTATGGTGCTTTGTTAAGGCAGGCTGCCAGACTAGGTCAGTGTTCCTAATATCCATATGAGACTTCATCAGAATAGCTTCTACCATCCATATTTCTACCAACATTCGGTTTATCATGATTTAAGTATTGTTTGAGAAGATGCTTTGTGTCCAGCCGTGTTCTTTTCTTTTCTTTCTGAACTCTTATCAGAATCACCTTTAAAAGTCCCTTCACAGAAATATTGGCTTTGTCTAACATGTACTTCAAAACTCTTTCAGCCTCTACCCATTATACAGTTCTGAATATTCTTCCACATCTTTAGGTATTTGTTATGGTAATACCTCATTTCTTGGAACCAATTTTTGTCTTAATCAGTTCAGGCTACTATAGGAAGGATATCATAGTCTGGGTAACTTAGAAACAACATAAATTTATTTTTCACTGTTCTGAACATTCATAAATCCAGGATCAAGGTGCTGGCAGATTAGTGTCCAGTGAGAGCCTTCTTGCTGGTTCATAAACAACTCTCTTTTCACTGTGTCCTCACATGGAAGAAGGGTTAAGGGAATTCCCTCAGTGTCTTTCATAAGGGCACTATTCCACTCATTAGGGCTCCATCTCCAGGACCTAAATACTTACCAAGGCCCTACCTTCCTAACCTTAGTGGTTAGGATTTCAACAAATGAATTTTGGGAGAGACACCAAGTGGTTAGGATTTCAACAGCTGCATTTTGGAGAGACATAAACATTTAGTCTATAACAAAGACCTATGTAAACTTGTTTAAATTGTGATAGGTTAAAGGTGCACATTTAAAATAAGATAAATATTGTGAAGCTTGTGTATAATAAGATGAATACTCTGTAGATAAAAGTAAGACTTTGTATTTTTGTTGACATAATTATATGCTTAAAAAACAAAAATATGTATTCAAAAAATTGTTACTGATAAATGAATTTTGTAATACAATATTATACAAGATGAGTAAAAAAAATCTATTGTATTTTTATAAATGAGCAATGATTAATGGGAAAAGAAAGTTTAGATTTGTCATTTGAAATAGCATCAAAACAGGTAAAGACTTACCTAAATATTTGACTCAATGTGTGCAAAACCTATATTCTGAAAAGTATAAAATATGGCTTTGAGAAGTTAAAGAAGTTTCAAATAAATGGGAAACCCCACCGTGTTACTGGATTGGACAACTAAACATTTTAGTGTTACCATTCTTTCCACATTGATTTAAAGATAAAGAGCAATCCTTTTAATGAAATAAGTTCTTTTGAATAAAATAATTTTCAACCCAGAATTTCATATCCAGCCAAACTAAGCTTCATAAGTGAAGGAGAAATAAAATACTTTACAGACAAGCAAATGCTGAGAGATTTTGTCACCACCAGGCCTGCCCTAAAAGAGCTCCTGAAGGAAGTGCTAAACATGGAAAGGCACAACCAGTACCAGCTGCTGCAAAATCATGCCAAAATGTAAAGACCATCGAGATTAGGAAGAAACTGCATCAACTAACGAGCAAAATAACCAGCTAACATCATAATGACAGGATCAAATTCACACATAACAATATTAACTTTAAATGTAAATGGACTAAATGCTCCAGTTAAAAGACACAGACTGGCAAATTGGATAAAGAGTCAAGACCCATCAGTGTGCTGTATTCAGGAAACCCATCTCACGTGCAGAGACACACATAGGCTCAAAATAAAAGGATGGAGGAAGATCTACCAAGCAAATGGAAAACAAAAAAAGGCAGGGGTTGCAATCCTAGTCTGATAAAACAGACTTTAAACCAACAAAGATCAAAAGAGACAAAGAAGGCCATTACATAATGGTAAAGGGATCAATTCAACAAGAAGAGCTAACTATCCTAAATATATATGCACCCAATACAGGAGCACCCAGATTCATAAAGCAAGTCCTGAGTGACCTACAAAGAGACTTAGACTCCCACACAATAATAATGGGAGACTTTAACACCCCACTGTCAACATTAGACAGATCAACGAGACAGAAAGTTAACAAGGATACCCAGGAATTGAACTCAGCTCTGCACCAAGCGGACCTAATAGACATCTACAGAACTCTCCACCCCAAATCAACAGAATATACATTTTTTTCAGCACTACACCACACCTATTCCAAAATTGACCACATAGTTGGAAGTAAAGCACTCCTCAGCAAATGTAAAAGAACAGGAATTATAACAAACTGTCTCTCAGACCACAGTGCAATCAAACTAGAACTCAGGATTAAGAAACTCACTCAAAACCGCTCAACTACATGGATACTGAACAACCTGCTCCTGAATGACTACTGGATACATAACGAAATGAAGGCAGAAATAAAGATGTTCTTTGAAACCAACGAGAACAAAGACACAACATACCAGAATCTCTGGGACGCATTCAAAGCAGTGTGTAGAGGGAAATTTATAGCACTAAATGCCCACAAGAGAAAGCAGGAAAGATCCAAAATTGACACCCTAACATCACAATTAAAAGAACTAGAGAAGCAAGAGCAAACACATTCAAAAGCTAGCAGAAGGCAAGAAATAACTAAAATCAGAGCAGAACTGAAGGGAATAGAGACACAAAAAACCCTTCAAAAAATTAATGAATCCAGGAGCTGGTTTTTTGAAAGGATCAACAAAATTGATAGACCGCTAGCAAGACTAATAAAGAAAAAAATTGTTAACTTGTTTCTAAAACTTACATGCTATATTTGTCATCTATTGCTGTATAAGAAATTACCACAAACTTACCAGCTTAAAACATTGCACATTTATTTTCTCATAAATTGTGTGTCAGGAATAAAGGTTACTGCTTAGCTTTTCCTCTGACTCAGCATATCTCTGGATTCAATCAAGGTGCCAGCCAGGACTGCCATCTCATCTGAATATTCACCAAGGAAGAGATGTATTTTTAGTATTACTTATGAGGTTGTTGGTAGAATTCATTTCCTTTGTGGGCTATTAAAACAAGGGCCTCAGTTCCTAGCTGGTTGTTGGCTGAAGGCCATCCTCAATTCCCTGCCACAGAGCCTCCCTCACAAGACAACTTGTTTCATAAAAATGTGCAAGAAAAATAAGTTGCTAGCAAGACTATTCATTCTTTTGTAATTAATGATTATAACATCTTCATTTCAATTAGAGTGCATGTGGTTTTTTTTTGTTTGTTTGTTTGTTTTGTTGTTGTTGTTGTTTTTTAGACAGAGTCTTGCTCTGTCGCCCAGGCTGGAGGGCAGTGGCGCAATCTCTGCTCACTGCAATTTCTGCCTCCCAGGTTCATGCCATTATCCCTCCTCAGCCTCCCGAGTAGCTGTTATTATAGGCGTGCACCACCACACCCAGCTAAGTTTTTGTATTTTTAGTAGAGATGGGGTTTCACTGTAACTGTGTTAGCCAGGATGGTGTCGATCTCCTGACTTCATGATCTGCCCGCCTCGGCCTCCCAAAGTGCTGGGATTACAAGAGTGAGCCACCGCGCCCAGCCTAGAGTGTGTGTTTTTCACAGGGCTATGAATGCCAGGAGGCGAGGATCATAGCAGAGCATCTTAGTATCTACCTATCATAAATGGAAATGCAAAGGACCAGGAATCACCAACATTATTGTTTGAAAAGATAAATGGCCAGATGCAGTGGCTCACGCTTGTGATCCCAGCACTTTGGGAGGCCGAGGCAGGCAGATCACCTGAGGTCAGGAGTTTGAGACCAGCCTGGCCAACATGGTGAAACCTTGTCTCTATTAAAATACAAAATTAGCCAGGCATGGTAGCACATGCCTGTAATCCCAGCTACTCCGGAGGTTGAAGAAGGAGGATATCTTGAATTCAGGAGGCGAAGGTTGCCATGAGCAGAGATCGCACCACACTGCACTCCCGGCTGAGCAACAAAGTGAGACTCCATCTCAAAAAAAAAAAAAAAAAAAAAAGATAAACAACACTATCATTTTTCCACTAGCTGATTTCAGGATTTAGTACTCATCTGGAGTGGTCAAGATAATATGATATAGGCAAATACATAGTCATATATGTCAGTGAAAGAGATTAGAGAGTACAGAAATAAAACTCACAACATAAGTGCCAATTTTATTTCACCAAAGGAATCAAACTAACTTAATTGAGAAATGATTGTCTTTTTAACAAATAGTCCTGGAGTAACTGAATACACATATGTTGTCAAAGTAAAAATGCAGCCTATTGTGGCTCATGCCTGTAATCCCAGCGCTTCGGGAAGCTGAGGCAGGAGGATGGCTAGAGCTCAGGGGTTTGAGACTAGCCTGGGCAACATAGTGAAAGCCTGTCTCTACAAAACTTACAAAAATTAGCCACATATAGTGGCATGCACTTGTAGTCCCAGCTACTTGGGAGGCTGAGGTGGTAAGATCACTTGAGTCCAGGAAGCAGCAGTCGTAGTGAGCCATGATTGCGTGACTGCACTCCAACCAGAGTGACAGAGTGACACCATGTCTCAACAACAGCAACAACAACAAAAAAGCATTAAAGAAAAAAATGTAAAAACCCCAAATTACAAAATTCCCAGAAAAATAAAAAAACTCAAGGGAAAAAAATTGTGACCTTTGCATAGGCCAACTAAATGGGCCCATTTAGTCCCATTCCTAAATGGGACTCAAAAGGCACAAGTCATAAAAATTTTTAAAAAATTGTTTAAACTTTGACTAATTAATAGACACTATTATAAAAATGAAAAAGTAAGACATAAACTTGAAGAAAATATATATCTGACTTTTATTAAGATGATAAAAATCTCCAATATCTCAATGATAAGAAAATAGCAGAAAACTACAAAGTGGGTAAATATTTGGATAGGCAACTCATGAAAGAAGATAAGTAATCAGATTTAACATTTCAAACATGCTCAATATTTTTAGCTATTAGAGAAATGCAAATCAAAACCACAGAGATATCATACACATCCACTAAAGAGGCTAAAACAAAACAGTCTGGCAAAATCAATTGTTGATATGGACTTGGGGCAACTGGGATATTAATATGTTGCAATGGGGAATAAAAAATGGTACAACCACTTTAGAAAACATTTTGCTGCTTTTTAAAAAGTTAATTTACCATGAGACACAGAAATTCCACCCCTAATTATCAAAAGCAAACATATTTTAAAAAATTTGTACCTAGATACTTGTAGCAGCTTCATTCATAATATCCCCACATTCAACTTAAAACAAATGTCCATCAAGAGCAAAATAAGTAAAATTATGATATATACATATATCCATATATTGAAAGGCTAACATTTTAAACCCAATTATTACACACAACACTAATAAATATAAAAACCTTACATTTAGCCAAAGAAAACAGAAAGAAAACTTTATAGACTACATGATTCCCTTTATATGAAAACCTAGAAATGCAAATATCAGATGAGTGGTTACTGAGGGCCAAGAATTTGGGGGCTTTTGACTGCAGTGAGGCATAAGGGGACATTTTATATTATTGAAACATTCTGTATCTTGATTTTGCTGATGCATATAGGTGTGTATATTTGTCAAAACTCATAGGACTCACAACGTAATATGGGTATATTTTATTAGGTAAGTTATCAATAAGGTTAATTAAATTATAAAAATAGATGCCAAAAAGTGATTTGAAAAAAAAAAATAGGAAGATAAGGAACTCTCTAAAATGGGGACTTAGATAAAATATAGTGGTCAGTGAAGACTTCATCTTCATTGACACTTGAGCAATTTGTTAAGAGAAGACAGTCAATGAGGTGGAAGAACATTTTAGGTCAAAGGAACAATAATTGCAAAGTCCATTAGCTGGGAGTACACATGATATATCTGAAAAACAGCTAGAAGGTTATATTCTGGCCAGTAGTTAGTAAGAGAATAGTAATTAGAGATGTTGTTAGAGCAGTAAAGTCAGAAGTAGGAGAGAGGTGAAAAATCTTCAGAATCCTTGTAGGCTATTTTAAGGATTCAGTAGTTTTGAGCAGAGTGATGACACTATCTGACATATTTTAAATAGATAACTCTAGCTGTTGTATGGAATATTAATGTGAGGAAAGGAAATGGAACATGCAAGCAAACAATTCAAAAAGCTATAGCGAGATTCTAAAAATATTTATATTACCTTTATATTTTCAACAGGATTTTCTGACAGACTGGATGTTGGATTTGAGAGAAATTAAGGAATTTTAGATGACTCCAAGCATGCTGGATGAATAAAGAGAAGAATAAAATATTGCTTATGAAAGTAAATAAAACTACAGGAGATTCAAGTTTTTACTATCAGGGATACAAAATTTCAGTATTGAGTATGCTAAGTTTAAAGTACTTATTCATCTATCTCTAGAATGGTCAATAGGTAATTGAAAATATATGACTAGTGTTCATCGAGATATACATTTATAAGGTATCAATTAATAGATAAAATTTAAATTATGAAATGTTTGAGATTACTAAGAGAGTAAGTGTGAATGAAGTAAAATGCCCAATGACTGGATTTTGGATCATACCAAAGTAAAAAATGTCAATAAGAGTATGACGTTAAGCAGATGGCAGAACAGAAACCTCTTTTCTGTGAGTGAGACGTGAGACGCCTAATTAACAATAATACAAAGACCAACCTCCTTCGTGAGAAATCCATAAACCAATTAATAGGTTCCTTTATCCCAGGCAAACAGAAAAACAGCTACATCAAAGCTGGCAGGAAATTTGTGGGGCCCACTCCATAGAGCTGCTTCCCATGGAACAAGGTACAATAGGGAAGAAATTTCCAACTCCAGCCTCCTCCCTGGGAAGGAAAAGACTTGGCTGTACTTCCAACATTCTGACTTTTCAGAGGAATAAACAAGTGATGGATTTCTATATTGTCTGAAGCTAGAGGCTGCTGAGAAAGAAAAAAAAAAGCCACAGTTTTGAATATAGGCGTGCATCTGTGAGAGCCCCTCCTCCTGATACAGCACTGAGTGAGTGGGAAGCCAAAGAATTCCAGTTTCTCCCTGGGTGGGGAGTGGTGAGGGGAGAGTTGGAACATGCATCCAGTGTTTTAGCTTTTCCAGGGGCATCAGAGGAATTTGTTGCTATCTGGCCTGTCTTGGAGTGCTAATGACACCTAATATACTCTACATGCTTGGGAGTTGCTGAGGACAAAAAAGAAGTAGCCGTTGCTGCTCCAGAGAACCTGTGATACTGCTGCAAATAAAAACCTGAGAACACAATAGCTTATGAGCTCCTGAAAAGAGAAACCAGTAAAGGAAACCTCTGTAGTTGGGCATTCACATGCACAAACCTGAGAAGATGTATCCCCAGAAAATAGTTGAGACATTTCCAGAATCTATACCCAGACTGATTTTCAAAGATATTTTCCTGTATGAAGCTAGGCTGTAAAGTCTAGGTAGGAGAGGTTGCTGTTTTATTCAAATGTGGAGATAACAACACAAAATTATAAGACACGTAGAAAGAGGAAATCATGGCACAATCAGAGGAACAAACTAAATCTCCAGCAAATGTCTATAAAGAAATGGAGGTCTACAAGTTACCTAACAAATAATTCAAATTTATTTTCATAAGATGCTCAATTGGCTTAGGAAAATGATATATGAATAAAATTAAAATTTCAACAAATGGAAAACATTAAAAAGGTAAAAGAACCAAACAGATTTTAGCTTGGAATAATATAAAAGCTGAATTGAAATTTAGTGAAATTTCAGCAGTAGACTTAACAGAAGAAAAAAATGGCAAATTCAAAGACAGGTTATTTAAAATCATCCAGTCAGAGAAGCAAGAAGAAAAATGAATGAAGAAGAATGAGACATCATGAAGCATAGCAATGTGCACATTATAGCATCCCAGAAAATAAAGAGAGAGATAAAAGGATAGAAAGCATATTTACAGAAATAGCGGCCACACATTTCCCAAATCTGGGAAAGAAAACGGACATCCAGATTCAAGACCAGTAGATGCTAAATAGAATGAACTACACTGAGCCATATTATAATCAAACTGTCAAAATTCAAAGACAGTATTTTGCAAGTAGCAAAACAGGAGAGAATCATCATCTACAAAGGAACTCTTGTTCATAAAATCGCAATCAGCAAAATTTTCAGTAAAAATCTTGCAGGACAGAATGAAGTGGAATTATGAAATTTCATTTACATTGAAAAGAGAAAAAAATCAGCCAAGCAAGAATATTATATCTGGAAAAACTGTCCTTCAAAAATGAAGGAGAAATAAAAACCCTCCCAGATAAAAAAAAAAAAAGCTGGGAGAATTTATTACCACATATCTGGCTTACAATTAGCTAAAAGTCACCTTTCAAGTCAAAAAGAAAGGACAGTAGATAGCAACATGAAGGCACATGTAAGTATAAGAGTACCTATAAGCTTTCTGATAAAGGTAAATATGTAGACAAATAAAGTATACTGTAATATTGTAATGGTAGTGTGTAAATCATTTTGAATTTTGGTATAGAATTTAAAAAGCAAAAAGACTAAAAATAGTTTAAACTGTATAATATATAAATGGATAAATAATATAAAAAGATATAATTTGTGACATCAATAATATAAATAGTGGACTGTGGAAGTAATTGAGTACTATATTCGTATGCAATTAAAGCTAAGTTGACATCGGTGTAAAATAGATTGCTGTTTTATGAAAGTGTCATGGTAACCACAGGAAAAAAAAAAAAAAACCTGCAAAAGATACACACAGCTGGGCATGGTGGCACATACCTGTAATCCCAGAAGTTGGGAGAACAAGGCAGGAAGATTGCTTGAGCCCAGGAGTTCAAGACCAGCCTGAGCAACATAGAGAGCTACAAAAAGTACAAAAATCAGCTGGATGTGGTGGCGCATACCTGTAAGTCCCAGCTACAATGCTACTTGGGAAGCTGAGACAGGAGGATCACTTGAGCCCAGGAGGCTGCAGTGAGCTGTGTTCACACCACTGTACTTCAACCTGAGCAATGGAGTGAGACCCTGCCTCAAAAAATATATATATGGTATATGTATAATGGTATATATAAAATATATATATGGTATATATGTAATGGTATATATAAAATATATATATGGTATATATAATGGTATATATCAAATATATATGGTATATATATAATGGTATATATAAAATATATATATGGTATATAATGGTATATATAAAATACATATGGTATATATAATGGTATATATAAAATATATATGGTATATATACACACACTATATAGTGTGTATATATAGTATATATAGTGTGTATATATATAGTGCATATATACCATATATATTTTATATATACCATTTATATACCATATATATTTTATATATATCATTATATATATACCATATATATATTTTTTTGAGGCAGAGTCTCACTCCATTGCCCAGGTTGACGTACAGTAGTGTGAACACAGCTCACTATATACCAAAGAAAATTAAAGAAAAATCAAAACATATTACCAGAAAGAAAAAAAAAATATGAATGAAACACAAAGGAAACAGCAGGAGAGGAAAAGATGGGCAAAAAATTATCAGATGATAAAATTAATTAACAAAACAGCAAGACATTTGCTATTAATAATTACTTTAAATATAAACAAACTCCCCAATCAAAAGTCATAGTGACTGAGTGGATATAAAACAAGACCCAACTCTATGTGGTCCGTAAGAGACTCCTTTAAATTTAAAGACATAAAGGATCTGAAAGTGACTAGATTAAAAAAGACATTCCATGCAAATGCTAACAAAAGGAAAGCAGGAAAGATCATACTTATTGTAGGAGATCGATCAGGGTGGTGGAAAATTTGTAAGAAAAGTTACAGGGAAAGACACAAACCTTCTTGGAAGGCCAGGAGGTTTTGCAAAGTTTAAGGAGAGAATAAAGGCTGAAGGCAGCTAATTCTCTTACCCTGAGGTAGAGGGCGAAAAGTAGGTGCAAGGGAATGCAGGGGAATTTATATAGATAAGTTTATTTACTTTTATTTTCCGGAAACCAACCTTTGATCATCCATGCACAAGACTGCTCCCTGCAAGGGGGTACAACAATGTTAATTATCTACAAGTTGTGTTAGCTCCAAGCCTTTGTCATTAAATCTGTGCTGAATAAATATAAGCAGCTCTGGTTTATCGAGATTGCTAACTGTCTTCGGCCCCTGGTGCTGGTAGTCCCCTAGCCCATCCTTTCACTGGATACCTGTGTCTAAGTACTCCTTTCATCTGTCACTTGGCCAGGGTCTGCGGGACAGGCTTGACAACTTACATCGGAAAAAAATAGTTGAAAAATCAAAAAATTTCACAAAAGACAAAGAAGGACATTAATGATAAAAAAAAATTCACCAGGAAGATATAATTATAAAGATATTATGCACACATACACGTGCACACACACATACACATGCACATATTACATGTATATATTCAGACACCAAAATATAAAAGCAAATATTGGCAGAACTGAAGTGAGAAATAGGTAGAAATACAAAAAGAGTTTGAAATTTTGTTATCCTACTTTAATTATGGATAGAACCACCAGAAAATAAAGAGAGCATTTGAATAACACTACAGACCAACTGAACCTAATAGACATATACAGAACTTCCACCAAACAGCAGCAGAATTCATTGTTTTTTCCTCAAACTGATATTAAAATTTCTCCAGGAAAGATCACATGTTAGGTCACAAAACCAGTCTTACAAATTTAAGATGATTGAAATCATATTAAATATCTTTTCCAAGCACAATGGAATGAAATTAGAAATTAATACCAGGAGAAAACTGGAAAATTAACAAACGCAAATATTAAACAACATACGTGTGTGTGTGTGTGAGAGAGAGAGAGAGAAAGAGAGCGAGAGAGAAGGTCTCACTCTGTCAACAGGCTGGAGTGCAGTGGCACAATTTTGGCCCACTGTAACCTCTATCTCCCAGGCTTCAACCTTAGCCTCCTACTAAGGAGGAGCTGGGACCACAGATGTAGGCCACCATGGCCAGCTAATTTTTGTATTTTTAGTAGAGATGGAGTTTCACTATGTTGTCCAGGCTGGTCTGGAACTCCTAAGCTCAAGTGACCTGCCCACCTCGGCCCACCAAGTGCTGGGATTACCAGCATGAGCCTCTGTGCCCAGCCAGCTAAACAACATACTTTTAAACAGTATGTGGTTTAACTACCAATAAATTACTAGAGACTTAGACAACATCTTGAGACAAACACAAAAATACAGTATACAAAACTTTATATGATTTAGCAACGTTAGCAGCAAGAAGGAAATAATAAAGATTAGAGCAGAAATAAAATAGATAATATAAAAACAGAACAAAATCAATAAATGTAAAGGTTGTTTTTTGAAAAAATTAACAAAATTGACAAATCTTTAGCTAGACTACCTAAGAATGAGAGGACTCAAGCAAAAGCAACATTAGCAATGTTGGACATTTTTACCGCAATAATAAAAATGCCAGTAAAATGAGAATTAAAAAAAAGGAGAATCAGTAGAGTACGGAGGAAAAGAAGTGTGTGATATTCATGAAAAATAAATAATATATATATATTAATAGTCAAATACTGATCTAGTTACTTACAGGAGGATTCATTCAGTTTAGCAACATGTAGGTCATTGGTAAATTTCAAAAGAACATTTATATAGAATGTGAGGACAAACCTAATATGAAGATGATTAAAAAAAAATAAACTGTGGCAAAAATGTAAAAATGTGTTACTATTAGAGTGAAAATAGCAATTAGGATAGAAAGAAGCATTTGTCATTGAGGGAGTATTATGAAAGGCTTCTGAAAGTCAGGCAAGGTTCTATTTCCTGACTTGTATAGTAGTTATAAGCTGGTTTGTGCTAAAATTATTTAAGATACATATTAGTTTAATGATTTTATTTATGTTAAATTTAGTAACTTCTAAATTTAAAGCTTTACAAAAGAATGATGGAAAAAAGCAGGACAACCAATTTTTCTGTATATGCACGCAGAGAAATAGGGTAGAAGGTTAGAGAAAACTATAGAATCAAGAACATTTTATATTTTTTAATGGATAATACAGGATATGTTTATATTCTAATAAAAATGATCCAACTGGGAGTGAAAACTGATGATTCAAATTAAGTGGGAGAATTGCTGGTGAAATATTCTTTAAAAATACATCAGAAGATGGTATCTAGTACACATGGATCTAGTACACATAGATCTAGTACACATGTGCTTTAGTTAACATCAAGGACAGTTTATCTATAGTAAGGGTATACTTCAAGAGTGACCATGGATTTAAGTAGATGAGCAAACAAGGATTTGAGCTTAGGAAAGAGCTGTCCAAATGTACATTTCAAGCTTCAAAAGATACTAGGTCATCAAAGAAGTTTGAGTTTTGAGTAGGAGGAATTGCAGTTGAATATGACTAAAGAACTCATAAAATTGAAATCTAAGAGAGTGGAAGTGGGACTGAAATAGGCAAATGCAGTAAGATTGTTGGCGTTGGGACTTTCTCCAAGATGGCCAACTAGATGCAGCTGGGAACCTTTTTCTACAGAAAGACCGTGATTGTAACTACACCAACAAAATTTTAACAGATTTTCAGAGAGAACATGCAAAATATTGATGGAGAAAAGATGCAGTTGCTAAGGCTAAAAAGGGAGGAAGCAGAGGACCCTATATGGGGTGACTGGATGGTGCTTGGGGAAGTGGTGAGTTAAATGACTGGGGAACTGCCCACTCTCACTAGGGACCTCTGGTATCCTAGCTGCAGGAGATCCCACATCCCCACAGACATGTGAGCTGACAAGGGGATATCCATGGATATTAGATGAAGATAGAACTGCAGTAGGCAGAGAGCTGAGATTCTTTGAGCACAGGTGAGTTCTGGCAGAGCCTGGCCATGAGTGCCCACCCACGAGGGCTCCCTGCCTCCCTCCCACTGAGAGGTCCGGGCCCCAGCTAACAACCAGGGAGAAAGCAGGACCAGCTTCCTCACAGGACTGAGGCACATCTGTCCTGCAGACCTGTCTGTTCACCAGCCCCTCCCATGGTCCTTGCCTGGCCACTCCATAAGAATGCGTACCCAGTGTAGCCTCTGCTGCCCAGCCTAGGTGCTTTGTTTCACCTGAGTGCATCCTGGCAGCCTGGGAACCCTTCAGATCCCACACTGTACCAGGAACCCAACCACAAGCATTCAGAAGAAGAAGCAGCCAGCATGTCCTCACACCCCAGGACTGTGGCCTGCAGCTTAGGAGTGCCAAAATGGGATCTGTGCTTGGCACTTGAAACGGGGAGGAGCCCACACTCTCAGAAAACTGAGAAGGCTGCATTGCACAGGTTCAGAAGTCGGTGTGGAGCCTAGCCATACTTCCCTCCAGGGTTACTCCAATAAAGATGTAGCTTATTTTCCTGTCAGACCTCTCTCCAATGGAGCCCTGTGGCCCAAGAGGCCTAACAACAACAAAAGTAAACCCTATCTACTGCCCATTGCTCTCAAGCACCATCTGCTGGATCACAGCCCAACTACAAAACCAGAAATCACTTTACTAACTCTTCTCCTGCAAAACCAAGAGCAAGAATTCTACAACAAAGACTCTGTACAGAGCTTCGTCATCTGAAAACTTCCAGAAATGAGGTCAATAGACTATAGTTGATTTATTCCACAATAAAAGGAATGTCAGCCCTCCCAGATGAAAGAATCAGCACAAGAACTGTGACAATTCAAAAAGCCAGATGCCCCTATGCCTCCAAACAAGCCACTAACTCCCCAGCAATAGTTCTTAACAAGACTAAATTATCTGAAATGACAGACATGGAATTCAGAATCTGAATCACTAGGAACCTCATCATGATCTAAGAGAAAGTTGAAACTCAGTCCAAGGAATCAAGAAATACAGTAAAATGATTCAAGAGATGAAAGACATAATTCCCATTTTAACAAAGACTCAAGCTCAGCTTCTTGAGCTGAAGAATTCATTACAAGAATTTCATAATACAGTTGGAAGTATTAACAGCAGAACAGACTAAACTGAGGAAAGAATCTCAGAGCTCAAACACCGGTTCTTTGAATTAGCTCAGTCAGACAAAAGTAAGGAAAAAAGAATTAAGAAAAAAGAACAAAACCTCCCAGAAATATGGGATTATGTAAAGAGACCAAATCTAAAACTCATCAGCATTCCAGAGAGAGAGAAGACAGAATAAATAGCTTGGAAAGTATACTTGAGAGTATCGTGCATGAAAATTTCTCTAATCTCACTGAAGAGGATTATATGAAAATCTGAGAAATACAGAGAACCCCAGCCAGGTACTACACAAGATAACCATCCCCAAGACACATAGTCTTCAGATTAACCAAGGTCTATGCCAAAGAAAAAGAAAAACAAGGCAGCTAGAGAGAAGGGGCAGGTAACCTACACAGGGGACCCTATCAGCCTAGCAGCAGCCCTCTTAGCAGAAACCTTACAAACCAGAGGAGGTTGGGGGCCTATTTCCTGTGTCCATAAAGAAAAGAAATTCCAACCAAGAAATTCATATCCTGCCACACTAAGCTTCATAAGTGAAGGAGAAATAAAATCCTTCTCTGACAATTCATTTCAATTAGACCTGGCTTCCAAGTGGTTCATAAGGGAGCACTCAACATGAATTCAAATGAATGACACATGCTAACACAAAAGCACACACCTAAGCACATAGTCTACAGGTACTATAAAGCAATTATGCAATCAAGTCTGCATAACAACCAGCTAATAATACAATCGAAGGATAAAAATCACACATATCAATACTAACCTTGAATGTAAATGGACTAAATGTCCCCACTTAAAAGACAGAGTGACTTTAAGGGATAAAAGAACAAGACCCAACCATCTGTTGTCTTCAAAAGACCCAAATGTAATGACACCCAGGGGCTCAAAGTAAAAGGGTGGAGTAAGATTTACCATACAAACAGAAAAGAAAAAGAGCAGGCATCTCTATTCTTATATCAGATAAAACAGACTTTAAACCAATAAAAACTAATGATAATGAAGGGAATTACACAATGATAAAAGATACAATCCAACGAGAAGCCTTACTACCCTAAATATATACTCACTCAACATTAGAGCACCGAGATTGATAAAACATCTTTTTCTTGTCCTATAAAAAGACCTGGACAATCATGCATTAATAGTGGGAGACTTCAGCACTCAACTGACAGTGTTTTAGACAGATCATGGAGGCAAAAAACTAAGAAAGAAACTTTAAACTTAAATTCAACCCTTGACCAACTGGACATGGTAGACATCTACAGAACACTCTACCCAACAACCATGGAATATACATTCTTCTTATCTCCACAGGGAACATATTCTAAGACCGACCACATACTTGGTCATAAAGCAAGCCTCAATAAATTTTAAAAAAAGAGAAATCATACCAAGCACACTCCTGGACTACAGTGCAATCAAAATAGAAATGAATACCAAGGACATCCCTCAAAATTATACACATACATTAAAATTAAACAACTTACCCCTGAGTATCTCCTGGCCAAATATCAAAATTAAGTTAGAAATAAAAATAATTCTTTGATGTCAATGAAAACAGGAACACAACCAAAATCTCTCAAATGCAGTCAAAGCAATGGTAAGAAGAAATTACATAGCCCTAAATGCCTTTATCAAGAAGTTAGAAGGTTTCAAATGAACAATCTGGCATTGCGCTTAAAGGAAGAACAAACCAACCTCAAAGCTAGCGTAAGAAAAGAAATAACTAAAATTAGGTAAGATGTTAATGAAAATGAGATGCACAAATGAATACAAAATACAAATAAAACCAGGAGTTGTTGTTTTTTTTGAAAAATAAATAAGATTGATATACCTCTAGCTAGAGTAACAAAGAAAAAGAGAAAATACAAATAAGCACAATCAGAAATGACAAGATGATGTTGCAACTGATCCTACAGAAATATAGTAGATCCTCAGAGACTGCTATGAACAACTCTATGGATACAAGTTAGAAAATCTAGAGAAAATGTAAAAATTTCTGGAAGCACACAAACTCCCAAGATTGAATCAGGAAAAGATTAAAACCTGAATAGACCAATGTCAGCTTCTGAAATTGAATCAGTGGTGAAGAACCTACCAACCCAAAAAAAATAAAAAAAGCCCAGGACTAGATAGATTTGCAGCCAAATTCTACAAGATATATAAAGAACTGATACCAATCTTACTCAAACTTCTCCAAAAAATGGAAGGAGGAGGGGCTTCTCCCTAACTTGTTCTAAAAAGCTAGCATCAGCCTGATAACAAATCCTGGCAGAGACACAACAAAATGAGGAAAACTTACAACCAATACTCTTCATGAACATAGGTACAAAAATTCTTAATGAAATACTGGCACATCAAATCTAGCAGCACATCAAAAAGTTAATACACCACCATAGAGTAGGTTTTATTCCTGGGATGCAACACTGGCTAAACATGCAAATCAATAAATGTAATTTACAATATAAACAGAATAAAAACCAAAAACCATATGATCATCTCAATAGACACAGAAAAGCTTTTAATAAAATTCAACATTCTTTCATGATAAAAACCCTCAAGAGACTATGCAATGAAGGAACCTCAAAATAATAAGAGCTATCTATGACAAACCCACAGCCAACATCATGCTGAATGGGCAAAAGCTTGAACCACTCCTCTTGAGAACTGGAGTAAGACAAGAATGTCCACTCTCACCACTCCTACTCAATGTAGTACTGGAAGTCCTAGCCATAGCAATCAGACAAGAGAAAGAAACAAAAGACAACCGTATAGGAAAAGAAGCAGTCAAACTTTCTTCACTGCTAACATGATTCTATGCTTATAAAATCCTAAACACTCTGCCAAAAGAGTCCTAGAATTCACAAGTGACTTTAGAAATGTTTCAGGATGCAAAATCAATGCACAAAAGGTAGTAGCATTTCTATACACCAACAACATCCAGACTGAGAGTGGAATCAATAACACAATCCCGGCTGGGCGCAGTGGCTACCACCTGTAATCCTAGCACTTTGGGAGGCTGAGGCAGGCGGATCACCTGAGGTCAGGAGTTCGAGACCAGCCTGGCCAACATGGCAAAACCCTGTCTCTACTAAAAATACAAAAATTAGCCGGGCGTGGTGGCATGCGCCTATAATTCCAACTTTGGGAGGCTGAGGCATGAGAATCGCTGGAATACAGGGGGCAGAGGCTGTAGTGAGCCGAGATTGTGCCACTGCCCTCCAGCTGGGGTGACAGAGCAAGACTCCGTCTCAAAAACAAACAAACAAACAAATAAAAAACATACTTATGATAGTCACAAAGAAAATGAACTAAATAGGAATACAGCTAACCAAGGAGGTGAAAGATCTTTACAAGGAGAGTTAACAAGCTACTGCTGAAAGCAATCAGAGACATGCCAAATAAGTGCAAAAACATTCCATGCTCATGGATTGGAGGAATAAATATTGTATAAATGATCAAACTGCCAAAAGCAATTTACAAATTCAATGCTATTTCTATCAAATTATGAACATTGTCTTCACAGAATTAAAAAAAAACTATTCTAAAATTCTAATGGAACCAAAGAAGTGCTCAAATAGTCAAAGCAATTCTAAGCAAAAAGAATAAAGCTGGAGGCATCACATTACTCGACTTCCAATTATACTATAAAGCCATAGTAATTAAAACAGCTGGATACTAGTACAAAAACAGACATATAGACCAATAAAACAGAATAGAAAATTCAGAAATAAAGCCACACACATACAACTATCTGATCTTTGACAAAGCTGACAAAAACAAGCAGTGTGGAAGTGGCTTCCTATTCAATAAATG
The DNA here is from genome assembly GCF_028858775.2 of Pan troglodytes. Classification (NCBI taxonomy): domain Eukaryota; kingdom Metazoa; phylum Chordata; class Mammalia; order Primates; family Hominidae; genus Pan; species Pan troglodytes. Next base: position 157,791,974 of record NC_072398.2, on the reverse strand, counting down.
ATGCTGGGATAACTGGCTAGCCACATGCAGAAGAATGAAGCAGGATCCCTACCTTTCAACATATGCAAAATATTAATGCATAAGGTATTAAAGATTTAAATTTGAGACCTCAAATTACAAAAATCCTAGAAGATATCCTAGGAAATAATCTTCTCGACATTGGCCTTGGAAAATTATTTTTGGCTGAGTCCCCAAAAGCAATTGCAAGAAAAAATAAAATTGGCAAGTGAAACCTAATTAAACAAAAGAGCTTCTGCATAATAAAGAAACTATCAACTGAACAAACAGATACCCTACAGATGGGAGAAGATATTTACAAAGTATGCATCCAACAAAGATCCAACATCCAATATCTATAAGGAGCTTAAATCAACAAGCAAAAAAACAAATAAGCTCATTAAAAGATGGGCAAATGACATGAACAGACACTTCTCAAAAGAAACCATACAAGTGACCAACAAACATATGAAAAAAATGGTCATCATCACCAATAATCAGGGAAATATATATATCAAAACCACAATGAGATACCATCTCACAACAGTCAGAAACAACAAATGGAAGAAGCTGCCAAGAAAAGGGAATGCTTATATACATTGGTAGGTGGTGAATTAGCCCAACCACTGTAGAAACCAATTTGGAGTTTCCTCAAATAACTTAGAACAACAATTGAACCCAGCAATCCCATTACTGGGTATATACCCAAAAGGAAATAAATGATTCTAGCAAAAACACATGAACTCCTATTTTCATTGCTGTGCTAGTCACAATAGCAAAGACATGGAATCAACCTAGTTGGCCATTGATGATAGAGTGGATAAAGAAAATGTGGTACATATACACCATGGAAAACTTCACAGCCATATAAAAAGAATGAAATCATGTCTTTGCAGCAACATGGATAGTGCTGGAGGTCATAATTCTAAGGAAATTAATGTAGGAGCAGAAAACCAACCAAATAGTACATGTTCTCATTTATAAGTGGGAGCTAAGCATTGAGCACATTATAGACATAAATATGGGAACAACAGACACTGTGGGCTATTGGAGGGTGGAAGCAGGGGGCTTGGATTAAAAAGCTACCTATTCAAACAACACTCACTACCATGGTGACAGGATTAGTACAACAAACCTCAACATCATGCAATATTCCCATGTAATAAATCTTCACATGTACCCCTTGTATCTAAAATAAAAATTGAAATTAAAAAAGAAAGGTCATATATCTTAAAATTCTAAAGAATAATAATTTCACTTGATTTTCTTAGCCAAATTGAAGTAAATCATTTCATAAAAGACAGAAAAGTCAATCATGCTGTACAATCTGCTGCTATTGAGGTCAGATAGTAAAATGACATTAAAAAACAGAATTAAATATATTTATAGTTACTTAAAAATAAAAAGATTGCTGACATTATTAAAGATCAACTTGAGGTTAGCGGTTATGATTTCAAAGTGGTAAGAGTCAGCATGATTATGTTTTTTTAAAGTTATGGTTTTTATGAGTGAATAAGAAATAGCAAAAAAGGACCAAGGGAACTAAAATGTGAAAGGAAGTAATTATAATAATTAATTTTGCTTCAAGCTAAAAATGAGGGAAGTAAGAGATCAGAGGTTTGAAAGGCAGTGAATTAGGACTTGTGGTGTGAAAATATTATTGGAGTTGAAGTATTTAAAACAGCTATTAAGAATCTGTGGTTAGAGATTAAGGGGTTTGAAACTGAATTTACAGTAAGAATGAGATTAAGGTAGTTACGTAGGATAAACATAGGAATGCATTGCTTAGGAAGGGAGGTAGATGAGATCATTGAAGGCAAAGAGATCAAATTACTGAAATGTTAAATTATTGGAGATATAATCCACATGGATATTTGAATTACTGAAAATTATGACAGGAGTGATTACACAGAGTGGCAGTGAGCCAGGATTTAACATCTTCAAGGAATCAGAAGTTGTAGTTGAAGAGTCTTTGGAGGATCACAAGGTAGAATTGGGTGGCTTAATTTGCTGAAAACTTTTAGATTTTTAGGGTGAAATGCAGGAGAAAATCCTGGAAATAATAGTGAAATGCAAGAAATGTACCTACCTATGTCACCCAAGCCTCATGATATGAAGGCCAGGGTGCAAAAGGAGCCACTCAATTTGTGTTAGAGTAAGAAGATACAGAAAAAGATATTGAGTTGGAAAGCTGAAGATTTCAAGAGTTCCAGAAAGTACATTGAATGAATGTTAGGATTACAAAAACTGTGATAGATGGGGTCAGCACCTTTGGAGAATAGACAACAGAGGTTATATAGAACAAACTGGTAATCCAGGATATTTTGATGGAATTGACATAGTGATCAAAGGATTAAATATTGTTATTACAGATAGTTTCAGAGATAATTCGTTGAGATTGTTTTAGGGAAGGAGTGGTGTGGACCTTGTTAAAAGTATGCAGAATTCTGAGACAGTTGTTTAACTTCTTATGTGGTATAACATCTAGGAAATTGATGATCGTATTCAAGGTACTAGCATTCCTGATGCTCCCTCCTAGCTCTGGGACCACACTAGAGCTTCAATGCTGAAGTTCTGAACACTAAATGAGAGATGGTCCTACCTAGACCACCTAGAATTCTGTGGTCCTTTCTTAACTTCCTCCAGGGAAGGTGTATTCCAGGGAAGATCCATTCTTGTATTGTATAATTACCTCTGCATCCATCCCTTTTCATACTGCTATGAAGAAATACCTGAGACTGGATAATTTGTAAAGAAAAAGAGGCTTAATGGACTCACAGTTCCACATGACTGGGGAGGCTTCACAATCACGGTGAAAGACAAAGGAGGAGCAAAGGCACATCTTACATGGTGGCAGGCAAGAGACTGTGTGCAGACGAGCTGCTTTTTATAAAGCCACCAGATCTTGTGAGACTTACTCACTATCATGAGAACAGCAGGGGAAAACCCACCTCCATGATTCAATTCCTCCCACTGGGTCCCTCCCATGACATACGGGGATTATGGGAGCTACAATTCAAGATGAGATTTGGGTGGGGACACAGCCAAACCATATCACCCTGAGACTGGGTAATCTATAAAGAGGTTTAATTGGCTCATGGTTTTGCAGGCTGTACACAGAACATGATGCTAGTATCTGCTTATCTTCTGCGGAGGCCTCAGGAAACTTACAATCATGGCAGAAGGTTAAGAGGGAATAAGCATGTCACATGAGCAGAGGAGGAGCAAGAGAGAGATGGAGGAGGTGACAAACACATTTAAATGACCAGATTTCCCAATAACTCATGCACTATTGCAAGGACAGTACCAAGGGGATGGTACTAAACCAATCATGAGAAATCCTCCCTCATGATCCAATCACCTATCACCAGGCCTTTCCTACAACATTGAGGACTATAACTGAAAATGAAATTTGGGTGGAGACACAGATCCAAACCATATTAGGAGGCAATGTAATTTTGCTGAATATATATCAGCTACTTAGGGCATTTTGTACACAATAAACTTTCTCTAATCCACAAAATCTCATACTAAATTATCATCACTTTCTTTTCTATCTATATTTGTAACTTACAAGTCTGCAATCTCTTTTTGAAAATACAGTTTCCTACTCATATCCCTAACTGATAAGATTTATACATAATAATGAAAAAATGGATTTTTTCTTTTCTCATATTGAACTTGCAAAAATTTCAGCTGAAGCAATAAATCCCTCTTGTGTGCTAGTGCTTGTACTTCCTTTCAAGAACACTTTTCATTTTCTAAATACAGCATTTAAGTGGAAAATTCTGAGGAAACTTTTAGCAATTAAAACAATTAGCAATTCAGTTTTTTTCAGAAATTTTTGTTTTTGTTTTTCTTTTCTTGTGTCTTAAAATTTTGCTAAACCCTAATGATAAAAGTTAAAAAAAAACTATTTTCTTTAAAGGTAATAATATTAACTGAAACACTATCTTATGTCAAGAACTTATGACATAACAATAAAATTATTTATTAACCTTCAGTCATTATGCTTATAATCTAGAGAGAGAGGCAGACCTGGAAATAAACTGCAATAAAACAAAGTGCTATCATTCAGAGATTAAAATGTCATGATGGGAGAAATTGTATGATTAAAAAATACGCTCTATTTATTTATTTATTTACTAATATTTTCTTAGAATAAACATAATTCCAAAACCAATTACCCTTAATAAAAACTGCACTGGAATATTCAAGATAAATTGAGTCTCTTGCAATCTTTTTAAATTAGCATCCAAAACATGGAGGATGTTATACACATGACCGGCAGGATAATCCTACAAAATAAGTATTATTAATTCCATTGTATTTACTGAACAATCAAAACTTTAGAGAGATTGTATTGTTTGCTAAAATTAGAAAGTGACACAAAGAGGTTATCAGCAAAGGCTTGTGAGATGGCAGAACCAGTATAATTTCCAATATACCACAGATGCTCTAGTAATATCTGTAGGAACATGAGCTTATACAATTCTTTCTGTTTTTGGTGTGGATCTTTGCAACTTCTCTTGGATGTTCTCAGAAACAAAAAATACGTGAGTCATTTTTAATTGTAAATTTACTTTCTGGAAAAAAGGTTAACGACTTAACTTATGCAAGCAAGCTCATAAGTTATTTAATACTTTTTCACTGTTAACAAAGTCAATATGGATTTAAAGCATAGCATTCTGTTAGAATGTAAGTGAAAGAAACTTTACCCTACAAACATCTTCTTGTCGAAATGAGTTTGCTGATAAAGCAATGTTGTGCTCCCACTGAAAACTGTACAAGGTAAGTGCCATCTGCATCCTAAATTAAACATCTTCATGCAGAGAATCAGTCTGCCTAATGCATTGATATATAATACAATGACAGCACTCACTTTTAAATATATTGCCGAAAAGGCAAAACAGCACATTATTCTTATAGCATTTTGTCTACCATGTATTTTTCCACAATATAAATTGCCAGCTTTTCAAGGCAAACTTTATCCTTCCTATCTAAGATACAAAATGCACAAAAAAGTCTTAGTATACATTGTATGGTTTAGGTTCCTTAAAAACTAATTTTTGAGATAGTTTGTCCGAATGCTCATATTCAGGATTAATGAGCTCCAAGCCCTAACCTTTTATATGTTTCTAAATTAAATCATTCTTCATAAATCAAAACATAAACTGTACATAATATCTGATTGTTGGCAAAAAGATTTATTACAATGAAAATAAAGTAAATCACATTGTAAAATGTTGGAATATCTATAAATGTAAATAAAAACATTAATACAATAAAAACCCTATTTAGAATGCCATGTTAGTGAACATTTGATTATGTTGCTAGTTAAATTAGGTTTCTACATATATAGTAAGATATAATATGTGTTCCTCATAACATATAAACCCATTAATATATATGTAACCCTTGTTTTATAAAATAAGAATTCAGAGTGATTCATCACTATTACGGTAAAACTAATACAGCCTTCTGATCCTTGAAAATAAAGGCATTACCAAATAGTTTATTACACTGACTTTATCCACTAGTTTTTAACTCTTTTAAAAGGAAACTAGAAAACTATTTTTTGTATGAACCATATTGGGTGTCCTAGTCCATTTTACGTTGCTTATAACAGAATACCAGAATCTGGGTAATTTATAACAAAAATTTATTTATTTATTACAGTTCTGGAGGCTGTAACATTGAGGGTGTATATCTTGTGGGAGCCTTCTTACTGTTGAGGACTCAGAGCAAAGTCCCGAGGTGGTGCAGGATGTCAAATGGCAAGGAGGCTCAAAGTGGTCACATGCAATCTCAAATCTCTCTTTCTCTTCTTATTAAACCACCAGTTACTCCCTTGATGACCCATAAATCCATGAACCCATCAATCCATGAATTAATCTATTAATGAAGGCAGAGTAATCATAATTCAATCACCTCCTAAAAGGTCTACTTCTCAGTACTGCCACATTAGGGACTAAATTTCAACATGAATTTTGAAGGGAACATTGAAACCATTGGGCTTTCTGTGAATGAGGAACTCACCAACTCTGGTTGAAAAACTAAATCCGGAAACAGAAATAATACACCAATTTGCATACACTGTACTTGTTTGATGGTAGCTGATACACAATTATGAACGTCTTAGCTGCTGAGAAGCAGGGGTATTATCTTATCAGTTTTTTTATGCATTGTTATCAAAACATTATCACAAAAGCAAAAAATAAGGGAAAAATTACGGATTTCCTTCAATTAATACTGATTGGCCAATTTCTAGATCTCTGAAAATTCTGGGCTAAAGTATTAAAATATAAGTAAGGTAATGCCTCTACTACCAAAACCTTTAATGTCTACTAGGACAGAGAGGTGCATAAATACATAATTATAGTGTCGTATGAACTATGCCCTTGAAAATTATTTCAAAGACTAATCATAAGCTGAGTTTTTTAAGTGGACTTTGTTCATCAAAAGGTTTTAATTTGGTATTCCATTTTATTAAAAGCATGCTTAGAAACTAATTTGGGTAAATATGTTGATGTTTATTAAATTACCACCATCTCAGAGGAAATTACTGGATGTTTACCTTTTTACTCAAGACTTCCTTCTTTTCTGGTATATATGTTCAGTCCAAAACATTCAAGTTACACAAGTTTAAATATATCATTTTCCCCACAAGATTTCATACTTACAGTCTCTATGTAGGGTTTAGCCTGTTTGTAATATATTTATGAGAATCATTGGATAATTTCCAATATCAGTATACTTCTGAGGCTCTAAATTGCCTGAGATTCTGAATTTTCAATATCCTTGGGGGTGCTAATGCTGATGGTGCTTACATCACACTTCAAGTAGCTACAATAGGGAACATTATTTCTAGTGACAGAGAAAAGGTTAAAACAGGTCAATGAAATGGAGTCCATTTGGAAGCATGCTACAGAAATAAGTGAACTAAGAGGTTTTGAAGTATTGAGCTTGATTATTTAAATGAATTGCCCACCTGTTAACAGTGAGAAAGTGTTCTTGGTTCCAAGCAATTGAAAACTATCCTGGCAAAATAAAACAAACAGGCAAAAAAATAAATTGAAAAAATCTGGGATACTTCACAGACTAAATGGAAAGATTAAAGAGAATCTCAGCAAACAACCAGGAACCAAGGAAAGCTTAGCCATAGAAATCATAAGCAAATTCATCCTACAGACACATGTGAGATACGATAGCTGGATCCATTGCCACTGCTGTCAAAAGGCCACCATCACCGCTGGAAACTGACTATAGTTAGTGCCATGTTGTGAACATTCACCTGCGTATTACTTGCTCTGGTAAAAACATCTGATTTTCAAAACTAGGACATGGGCTCTCATCCTTGATGTCAGACCATGGAGAGAAAGAATATCTCTCTGGCTTTCCTTTGAATTATAATCATAGGGATTTCAGGCATTTGGGAGCAAAATTAAGCTAATTAATGCCCACTACAATTACTTTTCATCTCAACTGCCGTACAACCTTCAAGGTTATCTGAGTCATCTTTCTAGCACATACATCCAATCTTGTCACTTCCTTGCTTAAAAGATTTCAGTGGATTCCCACTACCTACTTAATACTGTTCAAAGTTCACAGTGGAATTTAAGCTGGTCCCAACTGGCCTTTTTCAACTTTCCAGCTTCACTAAACTTTCTGTATTATGCAAATATGCATCACTAAAAAGTCAAGATTTCCTATTTATGCCACATATTTTTTATAACTAACTTTGGTTCTCATCATTTTAATTCCACATCCCCTTGTTAAATTGGAAAAATAATTTTAACCATGTATATTCAAGGTTTTTAAATTTATCACCTCCTCTTTTAAATCTTTCTGTACTACTTTTCTCAAACACAGAATTACCTACTCTATTTCCTTTGCTTCTATGTACTCTTATTTTATGCAAGTGTATACATACTTTTGTTTCTTCTTGTAGATCCTGAATTTTTTGAGAGGGTGAGCTATGTTGTATTTGATTTGTTCTCCAATCATTAAAAATAATTTTATTGGCCAGGCGTGGTGGCTCACACCTGTGATCCCAGCACTTTGGGAGGCCAAGGCAGATGGATCACCTGGGGTCAGGAGTTCAAGCCTGGCCAACATGGTGAAACCCCATCTCTATTAAAAATACAAAAATTATCTGGGCGTGGTGGCACCTGTAATCTCAGCTTCTCAGGAGGCTGAAAGGCAGGAGAATCACTTGAACCCAGGGGATGGAATTTGCAGTGAACGGAGATCACACCACTGCACTCCAAACTGCGCCACAAGAGCAAAACTCCATCTCAAAAACAAAAACAAAAAACAAACAAACAAAATATTTTATTAATTACCTGTTACATATCTTTACTTGGTACTGAGGATGCAGTGGAGATCTTATCTCTCGTTTAAAACAACAGTTGATATCAAATAAGAATCAGTGTTTGTTGAATGAAGACATAAATGATAATCATTCAAGGATGTTGCTTTGAAACTCTTATTTTCAAAAATTATGGGGATAAGAAATTATTTATCAATTGCTCCTGATTATTTCTCAATTCTGACCTCTATTTGAGAATTGAGACTAATATAGATTGAAACACTTGCAATCATTCAGTTTTTATTTATTTCCCCATTATTAACAACATTATAGGAATAGATATATTACATAAAATGGCGACTTTTTTTTTCCAACTCTTGGAATTAGACTGGTCTTGGTGGTAAGTAGTTATTTGTTAAAAGGTTTGCAGTTTTTCCAGAATTTTCGTAACTTCTGCTTTAAATCCCAAGCTAGATATACCAAGCTGATACCTTTGTATTCATTCCACACTGTTAAAGATAAGTACTATCTTTTACAATTTCACTGTGAATAATTATTTTTAGTAAAACCACCTATTCAAATCTCAGTAGAAGCCATTTAATCTTCCCATCAAATCCTCACACGTTTCTTTAAGTGTTCCTACTAAACTATCCTTAAATTTTTCTGTCACAGTTTAGGTAGCAATACTGATTGTGAATGCTCTATGATGACTTGCTGTCAAGATTGGAAATCTAGTCAAGCTCAAAGAAATGAATGGTGTCAGTGATATAACGCTATTTAATAAGTGTGGCAGCATTTAAATCCTTCTACTTGTAATAGACATGGATTTATTTCAAGGGAGAAGACTTGACAGTAAAAGCTAGGTGGAAGGAAGTGTGAAATTTTGTGAAGAATGTGAAGGAAGACTGTGTTTTCTTTTGGAAGGCTGATTCTTCCCAGGATGAATAAAGGAATGTTTTAGCTGTGAGTCTTTAATTTCTTGCAACCTGCAGAGGAATCATGCAATGCTAACCACCTCCTCATATTTGCTACCATTTTGGGGGGTTTTTCAAATCATGGCCCTAGGATCCCTGGGCTTCTCTGAACTGTTCTGTGAAGGACCCTATGGTCAAAATTTTTTCCACAGCAGTATTAAAATTTTACTTGCCTTTTTTACTCTCACTCACAAGTCTGAAATTTTTAAAAGTCTACATGATATGTAATATTGCAAAGATTGAATACAGAATCTATTTTGTATTTGATTTATTCTCTAGGGAATTTGAGAATCTTTGAGAATCCACCTGTCTTCTGTGAAGCCAGACATCGAAAAGATTGGAAACATGTAATAGAATGCCACCTTTTCATTGCTTTTTACAAAATATATTTTTCCAAAGAATATGTTAATTAATGTGCAATGAGATTTTATTTTTAAACAAATTGAAATATTTAAAAGATTTCTGATTTTTAATGTTTAATATGTAAATACCAACAGATATAACTCACAGAAACAAGATTGAGAATATTTTGTGATTCTCAACAATTTTTAAAGATGTGAGGAGTGTTGAGACCAAAAAGTTTGAGAACTACTGATCTAAGGAATTTAACTTGCTTTGCGACACTCCTAAACTTCATATTGCTTTTCTAATTTTGCTTAGGTAATTATATGCCTTATGTTATATCATATAAACATTATTTACTCTGGGAAACAGGCTTGTGAAGAGTTCTCCCATCTCTCTTTTCATAACTACCATTGCACTCCACTAGAATTACTTATTTAATATCTGCCAACCCCATATCTCAAAATACAGTGGATAATGACTGAAAAGTAGATTGAGGTAATAAAATTTAATGATTTATTAATACTGTTTTAATATCTGTATGGCCAGCCACTCAATTATACATCTATATATTCAAGTGTACCATACACAAATATAGCTAAACTCCCTTGTACCCCTTCTTTATTTGTCTTTACCCTTTTGCCTTAGGATTAATTTTATTAGAAGTCAAAAGTAGAAATTGCTTCTAAGCTAGTTATTTTCCTAGAACATGCTTTTCAAAGCCTTAGCTAATGGTAGGAATTGTGCAACAGCACAGAGGGCAAGGAGGAAGTATATCTGAAGACAACAAAATAGGATATAAAGAAAAGAGAGAAAAGGTGAGAAAGAGAGACAGAGACAGAGACAGAGAGAGAAAAAGAGATTGGAAGAGAGAGAGTTAATCAAGGTTAGCAAGTTGGGATCTGTATTAGTTTGTTTTAATGCTGCTGATAAAGACATACCCAAGACTGGGCAATTTACAAAGGAAAGAGATTTGATTGGAATTACAGTTCCATGTGGTTGGGGAAGCCTCACAATCATGGTGGAAGGCAAGGAGGAGCAAGTCACATCTTAAGTGGAGGACAGCAGGAAAAAGACAGTTTGTACAGGAAAACTCCCCTTTATAATAACCATCAGATATCATGAGACTCTCTCACTCACTATCACAAGAACAGCATGGGAAAGACCTGTCTCCATGATTCAATCACCTTCCACTGGGTCCCTCCCCTAACACGTCAAAATTCAAGATGAGATCTGGGTGGGGACACTGGCAAACCATATCATTCTGCCCCGGGCCCCTCCAAAATCTCATGTCCTCACATTTCAAAACCAATCACGCCTTGTCAAGAGGCCCACAAAGTCTTAACTCATTTCGGCATTAACTCAAAAGTCCACAGTTGAAAGTCTCATCCAAGATAAGGCAATTCTCTTCCACCTATCAGCCTGTAAAATCCAAAGCAAGTTAGTTACTTCCTAGATACAACAGGGATACAGGTATCGGCTAAATACAGCCATCTTAAATGGGAGAAATTGGCCAAAACAAAGGGGCTACAGGCCCCTTGCAAGTCCAAAATCCAGCAGGGCAGTCAAATCTTGAAGCTCCAAAATGACCTCCTTTGACTCCATGTCTCACATCCAGGTCACACTGATGCAAGAGATGGGTTCCCAAGGTCTTGGGTATCTATGTCCCTGTGGCTTTGCAGGGTATAGCCCCACTCCTGGCTGCTTTCATGGGCTGGCATTGAGTGCCTGCAGCTTTTCCAGGCACACAGTGCAGCCTGTTGGTGGATCTAACATTCTGGTGTCTGGAGGACGACAGCCGCCTTCTCGCAGATCCGCTAAGCAGTGCCCCAATAGAGACTCTGTGTGGGGGCACTCAACCCCAAATTTCCCTTCTGAACTGCCCTAGCAGAGGTTTTCCATGAGAGCCCACCTCTGCAGCAAACTTTTGCTTGGGCATCCAGGCGTTTCTATACATCCTCTGAAATTTAGATAGAGGTTCCAAAACCTCAATTCTTGACTTCTGTGTACCTGCAGGCTAAATACCATGTAGAAGCTGCCAAGGCTACAGGTTTCCACCCTCTGAAGCAACAGCCCGTGGTATACCTTGGCCCCTTTTAGTCACAACTGGAGTGGCTGGGAGAGAGGCACCAAGTCCCTAGACTGCACACAGCATGGGGACCCTGGGCCTGGCCCACTAAACCATTTTCTCCTAGGCCTCCAGGACTGTGATGAGAGGGGCTACTGTGAAGACCTCTGACATGCCCTGGAGACATTTTCCCCATTGTCTTGGGATTAACATTCAGCTCCTCCTTACTTATGAAAATTTCTGCAGCCTGCTTGAATGTCTTCTCAAAACAAATGGGTTTTTGTTTTCTATCACATTTTCAGACTGCAAATTTTCTGAATTTTTATGCTCCGCTTCCTTTTATAAAAGTGAATGCCTTTAACAGCACCCAAGTCATCTCTTGATTGCTTTGCTGCTTAGAAATTTCTTCCACTATATACCCTAAATCATCTCTCTCAAGTTCAAAGTTCCACAAATCTCTAGGGCCAGGGCAAAATGTCATCAGTCTCCTTGCTAAAACATAATCAGAGTCACCATTGCTCCAGTTCCCAACAAGTTCCTCATCTCCATCTGAGACCACCTCAGCCTGGGCGTTGTCTATATCACTATCAGGATTTTGGTCAAAGTCATTCAACAAGTCTCTAGGAAGTTCCAAACTTTTGCACATTTGTCTCTCTTCTTCTGAGCCCTCCAGACTCTTTCAATCTCTTCCTGTTACCCAGTTCCAAAGAGCTTCCACATTTTTGGGTATCTTTTCAGCAGCTTCCCATTCCTGGTACCAATTTACTGTATTAATCCGTTTTTATCCTGCTCATAAAGACATACCTGAGGCTGGACAATTTACAAAGAACGGAGATTTAATTGGACTTATAGTTCCTTGTGGCTGGAGAAGCCTCACAATCATGGCAGAAGGCAAGGTGGAGCAAGTCACATCTTATATGGATGGCAGCAGGCAAAAGAGAGCTTGTGCAGGGAAACTCTCCCTTATACAAACCATCAGATCTTGTGAGACTCACTCACTATCATGAGAACAGCACAGGAAAGACCTGCCCCATGATTCAATCATCCCTCACTGGGTCCCTCCCACAACACATGGGAATTCAAGATGAGGTTTGTGTGGGGACACAGCCAACCCATATCAGGATCCGCAGAAAGTAATGACCTTAGTACTTGAAGACTTAGGACTTTTAGGGTAAGTCTGCCTTTCTATAGTGTGTGCATATTTCTGATTGATTGGAAAATAATTATAGAATAATATTGTCCTATTCAATTATGCCACATTAATGAATTATAAGAATTAAAGAAAAACAATGCAAACCCCTTTAGGAAACAGCATACACACTATTCATTCATGTGAACTGTGAGGGAGAGACATGAAGCAAGATCATTTGCCTGAAGCCACAGAGCTGCCTAGCTTTTTGGTCAGTCTTCTGAGTTACTCTGGAATCTTCCATCTCTTGGAAAGACTAGGTTTTCATTATTAAAGAACAGAAGGCCTGCTTCATAGTTTGCCCCAGTGTGCCACTTTAAAAAAAAAAAAAGTGATATTGAACATTAAAAACAGAAGCTTGTAAAGGGCCAGAGGAACAAACAGTATCCTTTTGCCAAGATACAAAATCCAAGTGCAAAATCGAACTCCTTCTATTATCAATTCTCAGGCACCCTCAAGCTAACCCTTTGAGATCTGCCTTCTGTTTCAGTGACTTTTTACATTCAAATTAGGAAGTTGGACTATCAAACAAATATCATGGCAAAAAACAAAAGCTACTCATGGCATGTTCCTGGAACCCTCTATACAGAGAAACTGGACTGGATAGACATTCTTGAACTTTTTATATTTCAAGTTTTTTCTATTTTGGTAAAATAATGTGGTAGAAACTCCTCTTGTATAACATTAGCAGTTTATTATTTTAATAAGTGTCTCATCATCTTTCATTTAACTATATTCTATATTTGGGTATGAAATATAACATTTAAGAAAAAAAGTAGTTTTTTTTTTTTAGTTTCAAAGATCATGCCTGCATAATTGCTTTCTCCTGATGATGTAACCAAATTATTAATTTTAAGAAAATGTTTCAAATCCCAGCTAGGGGTGGTGGCTCATGCCTGTAATCCTAGCACTTTGGGAGGCTGAGATGGACAGATCCCTTGTGCCCAGCAGTTTGAGACCTGCCTGCTCAACATGATGAAACCTGTCTCTACAAAAAATACAAAAATTAGCTGGGTGTGGTGGTGTATGCCTGTAGTCCCAGTTACTTGGGAAGCTGAGGTAGGAGAATCACCAGATTCTCAACCCAGGAGGTTGAGGCTGCATTGAGTCGAAATTGCACCACTGCACTCCAGGCTGGGTGACAGAATGAGACCCTGTCTCAATAACAACAGCAACAACAATAATAATTCGAACCCCATATCTCATCCTAAACTGACTTTGAATGTTGATCTTAGAATAGGAAGACCACTACTGTTTTCTATATGAATGTATTTTTTTTTACCAACTTCATGCTAATCCTCTGGGTAATCTACATTATCAAATAATCATTAAGCCGTAACTATGCAAATAAAGTCTAAGATGGTTGTCAGAAAGACTAAAATTGGGAGAGAGGAGTTCAAATGATGTAAGTATGAACTGCTAGACATTTTATCATGATACATATAGCAGTGATGCACTGGAACTGGTTTATACTACTTCATGAGAGCCATTTGGTAAATTGCCAGAACTTTTGTGATCTGGCTGACACAATGTTAGTAGATAGAAGTTGGCCATAGTGGAACTATTTACACCATAGAAGCTAGCAAGTGCTATAAAAATCCTTCCACCCCATAAGAAAATCCACCCCATATAAAAATCCAACCATCACCCCATAAGAAAGCAGGTTGTTAAAATTTAAGACTGCATCACTGTATATAAGGCTGCTATTGGTATCTGCATTTTGTAGTACAGTAGTTCCTGTCCACAGTTTTGCTTCCATGGTTTTAGCTAACAATGATCAACCATGGTCCAAAAAATAGGTGAGTACAGTATAATATATTTTGAAAGAAAGAGATGACATTGGCATAATTTTATTATAGTATATTGTTAAAGTTGTTCATTTCATTATTACTGTTGTTAATCTGTTACTGTGCCTAATTCATAAGTTAAGCTTTGTCATAAGTATGTATGTTTAATAAAAATAACATGGCATATATAGAATTGGGTGCTATCTTTGATTTTAGGCATCCATTGGGGGTCTTGGAACATATATCCCATGGATACGGTGGGACTACAAACATAATATTTGTCAGGAGCACATGTCTCTTCAACTAAAACTATTAAGGTTATGTATAATGAGATAATTTCAGCACTTTTTAGCCATACTATATAATCAATACTTTTCTTAATTTTTAAAATTTCTTTTGACTAAATTGAGAAAAATAAAATATGGAAGTCTTATTTTTTGTCAAAATATTAACATATAACTCATTTTAAGTACCCTAAATTGTTCTAAAAACTAATATGTAAGATGTTATTGGCTATGAACATATCAATTGTCTTATTCAGTATGTCCCTAGGTAGTTCTCATTTTCAAGTTTAAGTACTTATTTGCTAATGATAATCACACATTTAATACTTTTGGGAACATCCTTTACTTTCATAATCTTTTCTTATATATCTAATGTGTGCCAAGTATTATACTAGACCAATCACATTCCTACCTAAATTAATTCTCACAACCATTGATGTCCTTTTGTTCATTTTAGAAATAGAGAAAATTGGGATACTATGAGATTAAGAGCTCCTGATTTCATACAGCTAGTAAATTGTATGAGAGAGAATCTTATTTCAGATTTCCAAATTTTTGTTTCTAGTGAAGAGCTATATATATGAATCCAAATAGCAATTTATTTTTCTTTATAATAAAGAATACTCAAACACTTTTCATTATTATTTACATCGTATGTTCCATAGCCACAAACCAACCCTGATTCATAAACACATGTTACATTACTTTTCACACCTGCTTAGTATATATCTAATATTCCATTGCTAGAAGGGGGTGAAGGACATGTTTCTGCATTTAAACATTATTATAATTTTTCTTAGCAAGGAAGAACATGTGCCTATTTTTTTGATGTGAAAACATAATTTACACATTTCGCTTTGGTAATGTGAAACAATTAAATTTTACTAAAATATTCTCAGTTTACATATTTACCCATCTTCGATATTTGTAAAAATATAATAGAAATCATGAAATGTAAACTTTGTGAACCTCCGCTTGAAAATAAAGTTGTAGACTATATTATTTAAATACAGTTGAACTATTTTTTACTTTAATAGAATCAATATGTGCTAAGTGCCACACAGGATTGGAACATTTTGTTGGACACAGAAACAGAAAAATAAACAAGACAGACTTTGTTCCGTCAACAATGTCATGGTCTTCTTAAAGAACTGATATGAAGATATTTAATCCTAATAAGCCATAAGGACAATGTCTTCACTCCAAAGATAGAACTCTTTGACTTTAAAATTCCAAGATCATATTCTAATTTTTCAGAATATCTACGGGTTCCTTTTTATCCTTTCTCACCAAATTTGTTGATTATCCCCTATATGCAGTATATATTTCATTGCCTAAAATCTGATTGATTCTCTCTCAATGTTACCTGTTTGCATTTTTTTGTGGTGCCTGATATTATTTGTACTTCATAGCACAATGATTGTCTCAACTGCTCCTTCGCTCCTCGCAAACATATGAAATCATTAGACTCCTGAAATTTGAACTGGCATGTAGCATCTAGATAAACTTGTTCAATATGTAAACATACTTCTTTTCATCCCTCACTTCCCACTACCTTTCCCAACCTCTGACAACCACCATTCTACTCTCCACCTCCATAAGATCCACATTTTTAATTCCTACATATGAGTAAGAACATACAATATTTGATTTTATGAGCCTGGTTTATTTTACTTAACATAATGACCACCAATATCATCCATGTTGCTGCAAATGACATAATTTTATTATATTTTATGGCTGAATAACATTCCACTCTGTATCTATTCTATATTTTCTTTAGTCATTCATCCAATGATGGACACAGGTTGATTACTTATTTTGGCTA
Source organism: Pan troglodytes (assembly GCF_028858775.2). Lineage (NCBI taxonomy): Eukaryota > Metazoa > Chordata > Mammalia > Primates > Hominidae > Pan > Pan troglodytes. The sequence continues at coordinate 157,775,194 of NC_072398.2, read as the reverse complement.
TTGTGAATAGTATTGCAATAAATATGGGGGTGCAGATATCTCTTTGATATACTGATTTCCTTTCTTTTGTGTACATACCCATCAGCGGGGTTGATGGCTCATCTAGTAGTTCTATTTTTAGTGTTTTAAGGAAACTCTATAATGTTTTGCATCATGGTTGTACTACTTTACATTCCCTCCAGCAGGGTATGAAAAATTACTCTTTCTCCACATCCTCACCAGCATCTGCTACTTTTAAATATTTTGGGTAATAGCCATTTTAACTGGTTCAGAGGATGTCTCATTCTGGTTTTAATTTGCATTTCCCTGATGATTTGTGATACTGAGCATTTGTTAATGAGTACAAAATTACAGTTAGATAGAAGGAATAAGTTCTAGTATTCTATAATACCACAGGAAGATAATAGTTAACAATAATTTATTGTATATTTCAAAAAAGCTAGAAGAGAAGAATTGGAATTTCCTAACACAAAGAAAAGATAAACGTTTGAGGTGATGGATAACTCAATTACCCTGATTTGAGCATTACATATTCTATGCATGTAGCAAAATATTAAATGTACCCCAAAGATGTGTACAACTATTATATATTAATAAAAATGTTTTAGAATGTAAGCCAAAACTTTGTGAAGCTGGATATTGCCAAAGATGGAAAATGTATATCAATCAGCATGATGGTGAGATTTTCTTAGCAAATAATCAATATCCTTGAGCAGAGAGGGAATTTCATGGAATTTATTTATGTTAGGACATTCCAAACTATTATGAAGACCTTTTAAAAAGTTAATAACCATTTTGTACAAGCTTATCATTATAGAAATCAAATTTGGAAGAAGACTATATGCTTATTGGAAATTGGATAATCAAGAAACTTTTTGAAATTCATAAGAAGATGTAGCAAAATTGAAAATGTGAACAAGTTGTAGACATAAAAGCAGAAGTTTGATTATTGTATTTTAACATGAAATTAAACATTTTTAAAGTATTAAAATTCCATGTGATAGCAAGATTTATAATGTAGTCTGGTTCTGGATTGAAACACAGTATAGTGAGGAATTGGATATGAAGAAGCTATGAAACTTAGTTACTATTAAGACTGTCTATATGGCCAATTAACTTTTCCAATATAGTTGAAGTGTATGGAAATTTGAGAAAAGCTACAATCTGGATATGAAAGGCCCAACTGAATTTACTTACACTCAATATCTAACACATTCAAGTTTAAAGTGAAGGTATTGACTTGGAAAGAGTGTTTGGGTTGCAAAAAGTCAGATGCATGCTTCCACCTTTGGCTATGACAAAGTAGATAAATTCTTCCATTGAGGATAATAATAAGAGAAGGACAAAATGTAAAGTTGAAAATAAAAGAGCTATTGAGGCAACTGGGATTTGGGAGACAAAGCTCCCAGAGGAAGATGAACTTAGAGAAGTAAGTCAAACATTTATGTTGTTTTTCCTCTTGAAGCACTTGCTAATTTGTAAGAAGCAGGTGACAGGCTGAGAAACTCAGCAGTAAATGGTGGTTAAAGACTGAGACACTAAGAAGAACTTTCAGCAGTAATAGAACAAATCAGAATCCAGAGATGGCGAAAGAGAAGAGGCTCTAGAAAATAACCAAGCTTTCATTTATATCTCCTAAAGCTATTCTGTTGCAGTAAGTATAAATTGGGAATAGATCTGCTCTCAAAATATTGAACTCAGGTTCAAATCGCTCAAATCAACATGGGCAAATTTGCTCATATTCTAACTCTTTGTCAGAGGCAAAGGTAAATCTATGCTAAAAAAATCATTTAGGGCCTTGACAGTTTTTTAATATAACATATTTAACTTTCAATTAAAAATTGCCAAATATACCAGCAAAAATAATAAGAAAATAAACTTTAAGTAATGCCATTCACTTCTACATCTGATTAAACTCCAATATATTATGGCAGCTGGATATTTCTATACATAGAAAACTTTCAAATATTACATTTTATAAGCAATGCCTAGCTTCAGAAGCAACAAACACTAGATGAACTAAAATTTTAGCAAGGAAAATGCCCTCTAGTAGGGACAATTCTCAAGAATGTCATTTATCAAGAATGGCATTTATCTTCTTCCAAAGGAGATGGTGGGCAGAAGATTTTGCTGGACCCAGCCAAATTAGACTCAACTGAGGAAAACAGAAGCCAGAAGAAAATTAGCAGATCTGTGTACTGTGACTTTGGCCATGACTGATTGAAAACCAGAAGAGTTCCAACTGTAAAATCATTTCTATCCAGAATATGTCTTGGGCAATGCAGGTTGTAGGCAGAAGCGAGAACAAAAGTTAAAAGGTGGAGTATAATTTTCTGTGTCTGGAGGTGCTTAGAGACAAAACCCTGCTGGAAAAATACTGCTACAAACAAAAACACAGTGGATCTCAGATTATTACCCACAATTTACAATCTCATGGACCTAAAAGATAAAGAGCTTAGCTCCAAACCTCTGCACAACTGTATTTCAGAGCTGAGGCATTAGGTAACTGCCAGGCTTTCAATCACAATCCCAGAAAAGACAGGGCCAAGGAGGAGAAATAAATCAGAGGTGGAATTAAACTGCAATTAAGCATTAACTCAGCTCAAGCCCTGAATGAATTGAAGTGGTAGGAACTTTGTTATATAGTTTGACACAGGAAAGGGAGAACCCTGTCTAGTGCAAGACATGAAGTTTCCATGCTCTTTTATATGTAATGCCAAGCATAAAATTAAAAATTACTAGATAGTTGGGTTTCACTAAAATTAAATCTGATTTGTGAAAGACACTATGTAGAGAATGAAGACACAAGGGAGAGACTGGAAGAAAATATTTGCAAATGAGACTTCTGATGAAGAACTGTTATCCAAAATATACAAAGAACATTTAAAATCGAACAATAAAAACCCCAAAGACTTGATTACAAAATGGACCAAATACCTTAACAAATACTTCATCAAAAAAGGTATGCAGATGGGAAACGAATGTATAAAAAGATGCTCCACATCTTATGTAATCAGGGAAATGCAAATGAAAACAGCAAAGCAATGAGATACCACTACACACCTATTAAAACAGCCAAATTCCAGAACACTGACACCAAATGCTGCTGAGGATGTGGAGGAAGAGGAGCGCTGGCTGATTGCAGGTGGGAATGCAAAATGGTACAGCCACTTTGAAAGAGAGTTTGGCAGTTTCTTATAAAACTGAAGATATTCTTACCATAGGATGCAGCAATCATGTTTTTTGGAATTTACTCAAAGGAGTTTAAAATTTGTATTCACAGCTGGGCACAGTGGCTCACGCCTGTAATCCCAGCACTTTAGGAGGCCAAGGTGGACGGATCATGAGGTCAGGAGTTCGAGACTAGCCTGATCAACATGGTGAAACCCCATCTCTACTAAAAATACAAAAATTAGCCAGGCATAGTGGCGCATGCCTGTAATCCCAGCTACTCAGGAGGTTGAAGCAGGAGAATTGCTTAAACCCGGGGGGCAGAGGTTGCGGTGAGCCAAGATCACCACTGCACTCCAGCCTGGGCAATAGAACAAGACTCCATCTCAAAAAAATAAATAAATACATAAAAATAAATAAAATTTGTGTTCAAACAAAAACCTGCCCATACGTCTTTAGAGTCACTTTATTAATAATTGCCAAAATGTGAACATAAACAAGATGCCCATCAGTAGGTGAGTGAAGAAATAAACAGTGATACCTCCAGAAAATGGAATATTACTAAATACTAAAAAAGCATGAGCTATAAAGCCATGAAAAGACATGGAGAAAACTTAAATGTATATTGTTAAGTAAAAAAAAAAAAAATCAAACTGAAAAGGCTGCATACTGTATGACATTCTGGGAAAGGCAAAGCTATGGAAACAGTAAAAAAGCAGTGGTTGCCAGAACTTAAGAGCGAGGAGGGATAAATTGGTGGAGTAGAGAGGACTTTTAGGACAGCGAACTGTCCTGTATAGTATCACAATGGTGGATATCTGTCATTACATATTTGTCTAATTCTATAGAATGTATACCAAGAGCAAATCCTAATTTCACTATGGACTTTGAATGATGATGATGTATTATTGTAGGCTCTCAGTTGTTATAAATATGCTACTTAGATGGGGGACGTTGAAATACGGGGGTAGCCATGCATGTGTGGGGCTAGGAGGCATATGGGAAATCTGTATCTTCTGCTCGACTTTGCTCTGAACCTAAAATCATTCTAAAGTTCAAAATAATTACTAGATATGAAAAGAGGGAGGAAGTGTGACAACAAATAGAACAAACTCATCTATGTTTCAGTTATTGAAATCATAAAACTTTTACAAGAAAACCTGAAATAATCGGTACATGACTTGGAGGTAAAGATTTCATAGTTCACAGAAAGCAGTAACAAAGAAAAAAAGTGATAAATTAGACTTAACCAGAAATTAAAGTTCTGTTCATTAAAAGAAAACAATACTAAGTAAATAAATGAGCAGGGCACAGGCTGGAGAAAATATTTTCAAAACATACATCAGACAAAAGTACAATGCCCGTGACATAGAGACCTCTTACATCTGAATAATAAATGAAACAAGCAACCCAATAAAATAGAAAACAGAAGAGACACTTCAAAAACAATAAATATTAATTGCTAATACGCTCATGGAAAAGTTCTGAACATCACTAATCATCAAGAAAAGGTAAATTGAAACCAATGAGAAAACAGTAAACATCTACCAAAATGTCTAAATTTAAAAGAATTATATTACCAAATTTTACTGATGATTTGTAACAAACTGTTCATGGAACTGTAAAATTGTACAACTAGTTTGGAAAAGAGCTGACAACTTCTTGTTAGAGTTCAAAACAGAAGTCTCTTGACACTGTATTATAAAATTAAATATCCTAAAACCTGGCACTCTTATTCCTAACTGCAGTTTGCCAAAAATAAATGGAAACATATGTTCCTGAAAAGAACAAAATAGAAATATCTATAACAGCTTTATGGATAATAGGTCCCTGCATGTCCATCAATAGCAGAATGGATCAGCACACTGTGATATATTCATACCAGTGGAATCATACCCTGAAAATGTAAGAATATACTACTAATCTGCCCAACAACAAGGATGAATCTCAGAAACATTAGGCTGGGTGACAGAAGCATTACACAAAATAATATATAATGCATAATTTTTGAATTTCTGGAACAGGAAAAATGTTATGATGAAGAAAAATCATAATAATGTTACTTGTGATGAGGAGATTGATTGGAAAAGAACATGAAATAATTTTTATGGAATGATGGAAATGTTTTTTGTCATTATAGGTATTTGGGCTACACAGGAATATGCATTGGTCAAAACTCAGCCAACATGCATTGAATATATTGGAACTCTATTGTAAATGATAGCAGATACCAAATTGGTGCGCAAAATTCAAAAGATAGAGTCAACACAGCATGGACTATATAATGCAAATGAAACTTAAGGCCTAGAATTTTTCAAATCAGATCAAATGGAAGAAAGCAAACAGAGGCTTATGAAGTGCAACTAAGAATCTTACATAAAGAAAAAATGTTCAGCATGAAAATCTGAGAGGACAAACCAGTGACTTGAAGCCATTACACCAGCCAAATTATCCCTCATATAATTATATTATTAAAACTTGGAAGCTGAGAATCACTTTCCGGATTAATTTTGAACTCACCAAACAACAATAGATATGACTCATCTTGAATATTTCTATCCCAGATAATGACATTTATCTTTATACTATAGTTAAATTAATTGGATGATCTAATTTATATATCAATCTTCCATAAGATGGGTTATTATAAGCCAACTTTTAAAAATGTACTTTAACCTAGGAAACTTACAAAAGTAAATTTCTGGATGTGAAAAGATAAAAGAACACTTAACCAGAGTAAATTGATAAAGAAAATTAAGAGAAGACGTTTTTGACTGCTTTAGTTATATACTTTCCAACATTGTCACAGTTTTTAATTTGTTATTAAAAAAAGATGCCATTACCAACTATGAAGCTATAAAAAATAAAATAATAATGTATATTCCTTTTTTTTTTTTTTTTTTTGAGATGGAGTCTCGCTCTGTCACCCAGGCTGGAGTGCAGAGGCACTATCTCGGCTCACTGCAACCTCCGCCTCCCAGGTTTAAGCGATTCTTGTGCCTCAGCCTCCTGATTAGCTGGGATTACAGGTGCCTACCACCACACCTGGCTAATTTTTGTATTTTTAGTAGAGACGGGGTTTCAGTATGTTATCCAGGCTGGTCTCAAACTCCTGACCTCAGGTGATCTGCCCGCCTCGGCCTCCCAATGTGCCAAGATTACAGGTGTGAGCCACTGCGCCCGGCCAATAATGTATATTTTAAATGTTGTGGAAATTGAAGAGGGAGAAACTAATTCAGGCTGATTATGTGATCAAGGAAACTGCATTGAAAGAATTGAATAAGTTAAAGTTTGAACTATAAAATTTCTTAATTTATTCAGAGCTTATTGTACACTTATCACACAAAACAACTGTTTTTCTAGACATGGCAGCATTGTAACTGGATGAAATGAGAAAATCTTTCCAGAAATGTTGAAATTTTATATTTATGTGTGTAAGTAGGCACGCATGTATATATGCATGTTTATGCATTTGGCTACATTTTCATTGCATAAAAATGAATTAAATTACTTTACACATATTAACAATCTTCCAATCCCCAAGTATTTTCTTTACATACCAAATAACTCTTTGGTCCAACACTGTATGTTATTCCCACTATTGTTATAACCACAATCTAGCACAGTGCTGGGCACATGTAGCTCAGGAAAATATTTGTTTCATGACTTCTTCAGAATCCTTTCACAAACTTTCCATAGAGCTTTCTGACTGATACTTCTATTTGTGCTTCTCTATCAAAAGCTCATAATAGTGCTTAGGAAAAGTATGTGTTTCGAAATGGCAAGTTACTTTCAAACTGCGTTTCTTTCATTAAATGCCATCTCTTTGGGATAGAATAAGATGAATATAACAAAACATACACATTTTATCTTTCATAGACATACATTTTATGTTTTATCACTAATAATTAACTCATTTATTTATTTTCCCCAGCTTTATTCAGATATACTTGACAAATAAAAATTGTGTATATTTATGGGTTACAATGTGTTGTTTTTATATATGTATATATTCTGAAATGATTAAATCAAGCTACTTAATACAACCGTTACTTCACGTACTTATCAATTTTTTTATGGTGAGAAATTTAAGATCACCATCACATCTCTTCATAATTTTCAGGTATACATTTGCTACTAACTATAGCCACCATGCTGTACAAGATCTTCAGAATTTATTCTTCCTAACTGAAACTCTGTACCCTTCGATCAACATCTCCCTACCCCAAATGCCCCCGGACCCTTAAAACCACCATTTTATTTTCTGCTTCTATGAGTTCAACTTTTTTAGATTATATATATGAGATTATGCAGTATCTGCCTTTCTGTGCCTGACTTATTTCACTTAACATAAGGTCCTCTAGGTTCATTCATGTTTTTGCAAATGAGAGAATTTCCTTCTTTCTTAAGGCTGAAAAGTACTCTGTTGTATATACATAATATATTTTCTTTATACATTTATCTGATGACTGGCACTTAGGCTGAGTCCAAATCTTGTCTATCATAAAGAATGTAGCAATGACACAATAGTGCAGACATCTCTTCAACATACTAATTTTATTTCCTTTAAATGTATGTGATGATACATTTAAAGTGAATTGAGATTGCTGGGCCACATAGTGGTCCCATTTTTAAGTTTTTGAGGAAAAGCCACTCTGTTCCATAATGACTGGGTTAATCATCAACAGTGTACAAAAGTTCCCTTTTTCCACCTTCTAGCCAACACTTGTTATCTTTCGTCTTTTTGATAATGACCATTCTAATGGATATGATTGTATCTCATTGTGGTGGTTGTAAAGTGCATTTCCCTGATGATTAGTAATTTTTTTTTTTTTTTTGAGATGGAGTTTCACTCTTGTTGCCCAGGCTGAAGTGTAACGGTGCAATCTCGGCTCATTGTAACCTCCACCCCCAGGTTTAAGCGATTCTCCTGCCTCAGCCTCTCAAGTAGTTGGGATTACAGGCATGTACCACCACGCCTGGCCAATTTTTTATTTTTAGTAGAGATGGGGTTTCTCCATCTTGGTCAGGCTGGTCTCAAATCCCCAGCCTCAGATGATCCACCCACCTCAGCCTTCCAAAGTGCTGGGATTACAGATGGGAGCCACTGCGCCCAGCCGTAATGTTGAACATTTTCACGTAACTATTGAATACATATATTTTAAATGCCATTTTATTTTACTTTGCCACTGATATACTTTCTTGAAGAACATTTATCATGGAAAATATTTTCTCAATCATAAAGACTATTTATTTTAAAGGTAGAATTGTAGTCAAAGGGAACTGTGATTTTCTTTGTCACTTCTTTTGAGTAGTTTAGAATTGTGATTCATGCTGCTGCCAAATATCTAGACATTTCTAAAGCAAATCTTAATTTTTCTAAAACAAAGTGGTAACCAGTGTAAATGAGTAATACTATTATAGTTTATTATATTTCATATTTATTCTTGTTTATAATATTTGCTTAATGAATTATCAGTGGTGACAGAAGACAATATCTAATATAAGATGACTTACGAAGCACTTTGGCCTGTATGGTATGGCCACATTTATAATGGGTGTCGGTGTGGTATAGTGGGAAGAACATGGAAATTTCACAAATAATGTTTGAGTCTTTGCTTCAACTCTAGCTTACGATATTACTTATAAAAAAATTGTTGAGACATTATGAATATCATTGGCCTGTTCTGTTAAAGGTGTAACAAGCATAAGTCATGTATAATAATAATAAACAAAAAATAGATGGTTTTGAAAATTTCAAACTATAAAATATGAATGGAAAACATAATTATATATAATTTTTTGCACATCAAAGTTATACTCATTTATTAGATTACATTTGTCTTTGATGACCTAGCTGATAGACTTTCCTTTTATAACATGAACTATGATAAATTACTTTGGCATTTTTTTTTCTTTGTACTACCGTGTAGCTCATAGGTACTAAATATGTTCTATTGCTGACACCCTAAATTTCTGACAACAAATCACAAATATATGATACATCTTTTAGGCTTCAATGTGGTTATAGTTATGAGCTTTTACACTTTTAAGTAGGTTTTCACTCATTTCTTAAGCAAATAAATTATGACTGACTTCTATGTGATTCACATCTGTTAGATAGAAAAGACGCAATTGTGAGTAGGAGGTCCTTAAATTACTTTTTGATAAAGACAAAAGAATTAGAAAACTAGATAAACAAATATTTGATTGTAAGTAACTTCATAGTAGAAAAAATGTTCCAAACCTATTACAAACTATTAAAATCTGTGTTAGTTGTTAAATTGATTAATTGTTGAATGGCTGGAAGACTACTGACTGGGAGAAAGGAGCAGCTCATTTAGGATCTACTCATTCCCTTCAGATGTGGGTTGATGGTCAACTTGGTAAATACATAACATAATGCATTGATATTTGGAAGGAGGAAGAGATTTTATCTTTCACTTTAACAAGATGCCCTGTACCTGTATGTCCTGATTTCCTAGGAAATATCGCTATGTCATGTAAGGAAGGCTATGCAACTCTCTGGGGGTATAAAATGATAATTTTAGTATTTAAAATTCCCCTCTAAATTAGGAATCCTTTGAACCTCCCATGGCTATTCTCATGCATGAAGAACTTAAGAAATTGTCCTTTACCTCTCAGACCTCTATTTGCTTCATCTGAGTCTTTGAATTGCCTGTACCCTTGACATTAGTTAGTCAAGCTTAATGTGTGCGAGTCCAGTTTGACAATCTAATCATTGGTGTAAATTCAGCTATATCATGTATGGATAGATTAAAAAAAGAAAATAAAATAGTTAAATTTAGATGCGTCTTTGTACATAAAGCAAGTAATCTTGTTTGTGTCTGTGTATGTGTGTCTGCATTGTTTGATATATGTTTTGACTACTTTTATTTGAATCTTTTTGTACTGCTATTTTATACATTCCCAAGTGCATTTAGGGAAGATATTGAATCAAATGTCAAGTCCAGTAACATACGTATAGATGATCTGAACACATTTGTCTTAGAGACAGAAATGAAAATAAGGTGTTTCCTATTTGGACAAAATTCATTCATCAAGATATAAAATAGGTGTGGCAGCCCACTTTTGCTGTGGGCCTCTAGGATCCTAGCTAAGAAAGATCCCACTACCCCTAAAGACATTTGAATTGGCAGGGGGATATGCCCAGAGACTAGGCAGAGACAGAACTCAAGCCTGCAAAGAGCCCAGAGGGGATTCTGGGTGTAGGATAACTATGGTAGAGCATAGCTATATAAGCCTATATGTTTTATGGATGAGCCATATGAGGCCATCCCTCAAGGTTCCCCATCTTCCTCCAAATTGCTCTATCTCCAGCTTACTATGGGACAAGGAGAAAGCAGTGCCAACTTTCTTGCAAGGGCATTTCTGATCTGTAATTTGCCCTACTAGCCCCTTGCAAGACCCCTGCCTGGCCTATCCCACAGGAATATGTACACGGAGCAGCCTCTGCTGCCCAGACTGAGTGCATTGCAATTATCCCTACCATAGTAATTCCTGGTGGCCTGGGAGTACTTCAGATCCCCCAACAAAGCTGGTGTCCAAACATAGGAGCTTGGAAGGGGAAGCCATGTGCTGGTGCCAGCACTCTAGAGCAGCAATGTGCAGCTTAGGAGTACCAAGCAGCGAGCTCTTCTCAGCACATGAGCAGGGGTGGAACTCCCACCCTCAGAACACAGAGAGGGGTGAGACATGTGGGCTTCTGGATTGGTCCAGGGGCAGGGCATTGTCTCCCACTGCATGGCCAGTCTAGGAAGTGTATGACCTCTCTGCCAGTTGCAGCCTCCACCTGACAGGGCTCTGATAGTCCAGAACATCTCACAAAAGAAATACAGGCACAGGACCGGTGATCACAAGGGGCTCCCCAAAGCCTAGGAGCAGACCTGGTGGGGGGATAATTCCTCTCCATCCTCAACACTGAGCACTACTGCAAATACAGCTGAGTAACTGTGTATCTGACAGCAATTACTCTTAAGCAAAATCTACTGGTTTTCATCTCAAATTACAACACCAAAATATTCTGAAATTATACACCACATATGAAATGCAGGGCAAGAATCTACTCACAAATGAAGATCCTGCACAGAGCCATAGCTCTCTGAAAACACCCACGAATGAAGCCAATTGACTATTCTCAGATTACAATACAATTAAAGAAACACTAGACCTCTCAGATAAGAAAAAAATTAGCACAAGAATGCTGGCAATCCAAAACATAAGAGTGTCCCCTTACCTCAAGAAGAGCACACTAGCTCTCTACCAGTAATTCTTAATCAGATTGAATGCAGAAAAGTCCTTTGACAAAATTCAACAGCCCTTCATGCTAAAGACTCTCAATAAACTAGGTATTGATGGGACATATCTCAAAATAATAAGAGCTATTTATGACAAACCGACAGCCAATATCATACTGAATGGGCAAAAACTGGAAGCATTCCCTTTGAAAACTGGCACAAGACAGGGGTGCCCTCTCTCACCACTCCTATTCAACATAGTGTTGGAAGTTCTGGCCAGGGCAATCAGGCAAGAGAAAGAAATAAAGGGTATTCAATTAGGAAACGAGGAAGTCAAATTGTACCTGTTTGCAGATGACATGACTGTATATCTAGAAAACCCCATCATCTCAGCCCAAAATCTCCTTAAGCTGATAAAGAACTTCAGCAAAATCTCAGGATACAAAATCAATGTGCAAAAATCACAAGCATTCCTATGCACCAATAACAGACGAACGGAGAGCCAAATCATGAGAGAACTCCCATTCACAATTGCTTCAAAGAGAATAAAATACCTAGGAATCCAACCTACCAGGGATGTGAAGGACCTCTTCAAGGAGAACTACAAACCAATACCCAGCAAAATAAAAGAGGACACAAACAAATGTAAGAACATTCCATGCTCACAGATAGGAAGAATCAATATTGTGAAAATGGCCATACTGCCCGAGGTAATTTATAGATTCAATGCCATCCCCATCAAGCTACCAATGACTTTCTTCACAGAATTGGAAAAAACTACTTTAAAGTTCATATGGAACCAAAAAAGAGCACACACTGCCAAGACAATCCTAAGCAAAAAGAACAAAGCTGGAGGCATCAAACTACCTGACTTCAAACTATACTACAAAGCTACAGTAACCAAAACAGCATGGTACTGGTACCAAAACAGAGATATAAACCAATGGAACAGAATAGAGCCCTCAGAAATAATACCACACATCTACAACCATCTGATGTTCGACAAACCTGACAAAAACAAGAAATGGGGAAACGATTCCCTATTTAATAAATGGTGCTGGGAAAACTGGCTAGCCATATGTAGAAAGCTGAAACTGGATCCCTTCCTTACACCTTATACAAAAATCAATTCAAGATTAATTAAAGACTTATATGTGAGACCTAAAACCATAAAATCCCTAGAAGAAAACCTAGGCAATACCACTCAGGTCATAGGCATGGGCAAGGACTTCAGGACTAAAACACCAAAAGCAATGGCAACAAAAGCCAAAATTGACAAATCGGATCTAATTAAACTAAAGAGCTTCTGCACAGCAGAAGAAACTACCATCAGAGTGAACAGGCAACCTACAGAATGGGCAAAAATTTTTACAATCTACCCTTCTGACAAAGGACTGATATCCAGAATCTACAAAGAACTCAAACAAATTTACAAGAAAAAAATCAAACAACTCCATCAACAAGTGGGTGAAGGATATGAACAGACACTTCTCAAAAGAAGACATACATGCAGCCAAAAACACACATGAAAAAATGCTCATCATCACTGGCCATCAGAGAAATGCAAATCAAAACCACAATGAGATACCATCTCACACCAGTTAGAATGGCGATCATTAGAAAGTCAGGAAACAACAGGTGCTGGAGAGGATGTGGAGAAATAGGAACACTTTTACAGTGTTGGTGGGACTGTAAACTAGTTCAACCATTTTGGAAGACAGTGTGGCGATTCCTCAAGGATCTAGAACTAGAAATACCATTTAACCCAGCCATCCCATTACTGGGCATATACTCAAAGGATTATAAATCATGCTGCTATAAAGAGATATGCACACATAGGTTTATAGCGGCATTATTCACAATAGCAAAGACTTGGAACCAACCCAAATGTCCATCAATGATAGACTGGATTAAGAAAATGTGGCACATATACACCATGGAATACTATGCAGCTATAAAAAAGGATGAGTTCATGTCCTTTATAGGGACATGGATGTAGCTGGAAACCATCATTCTGAGCAAACTATTGCAAGGAGAGAAAACCAAACACCGCATGTTCTCACTCATAGGTGGGAATTGAACAATGAGAACACATGGACACAGGGTGGGGAACATCACACACCTGGGGCCTGCCAGGGGGTGGGGAGAGCGGGGAGGGATAGCATTATGAGATATACCTAAGGTAAATGATGAGTTAATGGATGTAGCACACCAACATGGCACATGTATACATATGTAACAAACCTGCACATTGTGCACATGTACCCTAGAACTTAAAGCAAAATAGTAATTTAAAAAATAACAAACAAATAAATAAATAAATAAATGGGAAAAAGAAAAGGTTAAGACAGTTGTAGTAAAACAACTTAAACAACAAATTTCGTAAAGATGAAATATGAGAGAACATTGAACATTCTCCCTCTTGGTATTTGGTTCTTAAATGCAATTCTAAGACATTGTTAAAAAAAAGTGGGAAAAATTCCAAACTATAGTTTTTTAGTATTACATATTTCAGTGTAATATATTTTAGTGTCAAAAAATTCTCATGAACAACTAAATATACAGAACTCTTTTATATACCAAGATATGACTTTACAACTTCTTTTAATGTAATACACTTTAGTGTCTAAAAAGCACCACTAATTTAATATTAGAAATTCTACTCAATCCAAGTAAAATATATGTATTCCAGATCTCTGCCCTATTAAAAATGGAAAATCAGATTCCCAATTAAAAAAAAATTATAAGCACAAAGATTTCTTTAAAAATCCTTAACTTTTTTTTTCTCTTGACTTCTTCACTTAACTAAATAAATACCAATTAAAAGTTTAAAAAAAAAAGAAATGACAGACATAGAATTCAGAAAGTTCACTGAGATTCAGGATAATGTGGAAACCAAATCCAAGAAATCCAGTAAAATAACCCAAGAACTGAAAGATGAAATAGCCATTTTAAGAAAGAACCAAACTGAACTTCATGGAATTAAAAAATTTACAAAAAGAATTTTGTAATTCTGTCTGAAGAATTAACAGCAAAACAGATGAAGCTAAGGAAAGAATTTCAGAGCTTGAAGGCTGTTCCTTCAAATCAACTCAGATAAAAATAAAGAAAAAAGAATCTTATAAAATGTACAAAAGCCTCTAAGCAATATGGTATTATGTAAGGAGCCCAAACCTCTGACTCATTGGCATTTCAGAAAGAGGAGAAAAAGTAAATGACTTGGAAAACATATTTGAGGATATAGTCCACAATAATTTCCCCAATATAGCTACAGAAGTTGACATGAAAATTTAATAAATGAAGAGAACATTAATGAGATACTATGCAAGACAACCATCCCCAAGGAAATTAGTCATCCAGTTCACCAAGGTAAATGTGAAAGAAAAAAATCTTAAAGGCAGCTAGAGAGAAGGGATAAGTCATGTAAAAAGGAAATCCCATGAGGCTAGCAATTAACTTCTCAGTAGAAACCTTACAAGCCAAGAGAGATTGGGGGCCTATTTTCACCATACTTAAAGCAAAGAAATGTTAACCAAGAATTTCATATCCAACCAAATTAAACTTCATGAGTGAAGGAGAAATAAAATCTTTCTTAGACAAGCAAATGCTATTGAAACTCATTACCACTAGACCAGCCTTACAAGAGGTCATTAAGGGAGTGTTAAACAAGGAAAGGAAAGAATGGTACCTGCTATCACAAAAAGACACCTGAGCACCTAGCCCATAGACACTATAAAGAAACAATGCAATCAAGTCTACATAACCAGCAAACAACATAATAACAGAATCAAATCTTGACATATCAATACTAAACTTGAATGTAAATGATCTCAATGTCCTATTTAAAAGGCATATAGTGGAAGCCCAGATAAAAAGAGAAGACTTAACTATCTGCTGTCTTCAAGAAACCCATCTCACAAGTAACAACACCCACAGGCTCAAAGTAAAGAAATGGAGAGTGATCTACCATGCATACAGAAAAAAAGAGAGTAGAAGCAGCAATTCTTATATTTGAAAACCCAGACTTCAAACCAACACAATATAAGAAGGACAAAGAAGAACATTAAATAATAATAAAAGATTTAATTCAAAAATAAAACTGAGCTATCCTAAATATATATGTACCCAACATTGGAGCTCCCAGATTCATAAAACAAATTCTTTGTGACCTACAAAAGGACTTTGGTAGCTACGCAGTAATAATGGGAGGCTACAGCTCCTCACTGACAGTGTTAGAGAGATCATCAAGGAAGAAAACTAACAAAGAAACCCTGTCTACTCAACTAAGTGAACCTGATAGACTCAACAAGAATACATTTTTTTTCTCATCTGCAAAAAGAACATATTCTAAGATCAACCACACGTGTGGTCATAAAGTCAGTCTTAATAAATTCAAAACAATCAAAATCATATTAAGTACACTCTTAGGCAATAGTAGAATAAAAATAGAAATCAATACAAAGAAGATCTCTCAAAACTATGCAAATATATGGAAATTAAACAATTTTCTTCTGAATAACTCGGGTGAACAATGAAATTAAGGCATGAATACAAAATATTTAAAATTAATGAAAATATAGAAATAACTTTTTAAAATCTTTGAGATGCAGCAAAAGCATTATTAAAAGGAAAGTTCATTGCACTAAACACCTTCATCTAATAGAAAGATCTCAGACTAGCAATCTAACTTTATATCTAGAGGAACTAGAACAAAAGAGCAAACCAACCTCTTAGCTAGCAGAAGAAAAGAAATAACTAAATCAGGAAAGAACCACACAAAATTGAGATGCACAAATCCATACAAAAGGTGCATGAAACCAAGGGCTGGTCCTTCAAAAAAATAAACAAGGTTGATAAACTGCTAACTAGATTAGCAAATGGAAAAACAGAGAAGATCCAAATAAGCACAATCAGAAATAACAAAGATGACATGACAACCAATCGCACAAAAATACAAGGATCCTCAGAGACTGTTTTATACACCTCTGTACACATGAATTAGGAAATCTAGAGGAAATAGATAAGTTCCTGGAAATACACAACCTCCCAAGATTGAACCAGGAAGAAAGTGAAAACATAAACAGATCATCAACAAGTTCCAAAGTTGAATCAATAATAAAATCTCTACTATCCAAAAAAAAATTGGAACAGATGGATTCACATCTGAATTCTACCAGACATACAAAGAAGAACTAGTATCAATACTACTGAAACGTTTGCAAAAAATTGAGGAGTAGGTCTTCCATACCTCATTCTATGAAGGCAGTATTAGCATCAGCCTGATACCAAAATCTTGCAGAGACACAACAGTAAAAGAAAACATTAGACAAATATCCCTGATGAACACAGATGCAAAAATCCTCAACAAAATACTAGCAAACAGAGTCCTGAAATAATTCAAAAATTAATTCACTGCAATCAACTGGGCTTCATTCCTGGGATACAAGGTTGGTTCAACATATGCAAATCAATAAATGTCATTCACCACATAAACAGAATTAAAAATAGAAACCATATGATCATCTTAATAGACATAGAATAAGCTTTTGATCAAATCCAATATTCCTTCATGATAAAAATCCTCACAGACTAGGCATTGAAGTAACACACCTCAAAAGAATAACAGTCATCCATGACAAACCCACAGCCAGCATTATACTAAATGGGAAAAAGCTGCAACTATTTTCCTTAAGAACTGGATCAAGACATGTATGACTGCTTTTGCCACTCCTATTCAACATAGTACTAGAAGTCCTAGCCAGAACAATTAGACAACAGAAAGAAATAAAAGTTATCCATGTAGGAAAGGAAGAAGTCAAACTATATTTTTTCATTGGTGATATGATTTATACCTAGAAAACCCTAAAGATTCTGCCAAAAGGCTTCTAGAACTGATAAATGAATTTGGTAAAGTTTCAGATACAAAATCAATGTACCAAAATCATTAACATTTCTATACACCAATAATGTTTTAGCTGACAGCTGAATCAAAAACACAATTCCATGTAACATAACTACAAAAAAGAAGTACGTAGGAATACAGCTAACCAAGGAGGTGGAAGATTTCTACAAGAGAACTGTAGAACACTGCTGAATGATATCAGTGATGACATAAATAAATGGAAAAGTATTCCATGCTCACTGGAACTGGAAGAATCAATATTGTTAAAATGGCCACAATGTCCGAAGCAATTTATAGATTCAATGCTTTGCCTACAAAAGTACCAACATTATTTTTCACAGAAATAGAAAAACCTATTCTAAAATTCATATGGAATAATAAAAGAGCCCAAATAGTCAAAGCAATCCTAAACAAAAAGAGCAAAGCCAGAGGCATCACATTACCAGACTTCAAACTGTACTATAAGGCAGTTTGAACCTACCTTAAATAAACTAAAAAAAAATGATACTGGTACAAACACAGACACTTAGACCAATGGAACACAATAGAGAACCCAGAAACAAAGCCACACACCTGCAACCATCTGATCTTTAACAAAGTCGATGAAAACAAGCAATGAGGAAAGAAATTCCTATTCAATAACTTGTGTTGGTATAACTGGCTAGCCATATGCAGAAGAACGAAACAACCCCTACCTTTCAACATATACAAAAATTAACTCAAGATAGATTAAAACTTAAATGTAAGATATCAAGTTATAAAAATCCTTGGTGAAAATCTAGGAAATACCCTTCTCAACACGGGCCTTAGGAAATAATTTTCAGCTAAGTCCACAAAAGCAATTTCAACAAAAACCAAAAGTGACAAGTGAGACTGAATTAAACTAAAGAGATTCTGCATGGAAAAAAGAATTACCAACAGAGTATACAGACAGACTACAGAATGGGAGAAAATATTCACAAACTGTACATCTAATAAAGGGCTAATATCCAGAACCTATAAGGAACTTCATCATCAAAAAGCAAAAAAAAAAAAAAAAAATTAAAATGGGCAAAAAACATGAACAGGCACTTCTCAAAAGAAGACATACAAGTGACCAACAAACATGTTGAAATGGTCAACATCACTAATCATCAGAGAAATGCAAATCAAAACCACAATGAGACACCATCTTACACCAATCAGAATGGCTATTATTAAAAAGTCAAAAAACAACATATGCTGGTGAAGCTATGGAGAAAAGGAAACCCTTATATTCTTTTGGTGGGAATGTAAATGAATTCAGCCACTGTGAAAAGTTGTTCGGAGACATCTCAAATAACTTAAGAGAGAGCTATCCTTAGACCCAGCAGTCCCATTATTGGATCTACATTTGGGTATATATTGTATATACACAAAGGAAAATAAATCATCCAACCAAAAAGTTACATGCACAGTGTTATTCACAATAGCAAAGCCACAGAATCAACCTACATGCCCATCAAATGGTGGAATGAATAAAGAAAATGTGGTACACATACACCATGGAATACTAAGCAGTCATTCAAAGGTAAGAAATCATGTTCTTTGCAGCAACATAGATGCAGGTGGATGCCATTATCCCAAGCAAATTAAAGCATGAACAGAAAAAAAAAATCCAAAAAAAAAATGTTCTCACTTTCAAGTGGGAGCTAAACATTGAGAACACATGGATATAAAGGGAAGAACAATAGACACTGGGGGCTATTAGAAGGGGGAGAGAATGGGAGACGTGGGCTGAAAAATACCTACCCAGTACTATGTTCACAACCTGGGTGACTAGATTATCTGTACCCCAACACTCCGCATCATGTAACACACCCATTTAACAAACCTGTACTTGTACACCCTGAATCTAAAATAAAAGTGGAAATTATTTTTAAAAAGGTATCTTCTTGAGAAAAATAGTTATCTTTGGTCTTTTTCATTAAAAGCAATAAACACAAAACTAGTAGTTCCATAATGAATACTGTATTTATTTATTTATCTCCCTTTTCTTGCCTAGTTGCTGACCATTTTATACTGCTAAGAATGACACACTTCTATGTTCTCACATACAGCCAATTTGTACCACAATAAAGATTTCACATACTAAAATGAGAGAAGATATATAACATCTCAATCTCATTTTTCTTGATAAAACAAAAGATTGTAAACCCTGTTTGTTCTCTGTAACTTAAGACAGGGGACAATTTTAAATATATCATTTCCAACTGCTTATATATGTTATCCATGAAAGATTATGCATTTCTGTTTATTTTTAAACTTGTATACACTAAACAATCTGTCAAAAATATTTGCATTAAACATCATATACCTTTCTAGACAATCTAGTTCCTACAAATGCCATTATGGAATTTCCTGAGTTTCTTCTTAGTATTAATACTAGTATTAACTAGTATTAGCTAGTTAGGAAATAAGAAAAAGTAGCTAAACATTTTAAGAAGTTTGCCTAGGTTTCGAAGTACAGAACATTCTATTTAACTTAATTGTGAAGCTGTGAAAAGAGGATAATATAAGTATCTTAGCTGTATATTTTTAAGCCACTCAGTGTTTGTATTATTTAATAATACTAGACCAGATCCCTAATTGAATATATGCAACAGCAAATTTTCTAGGAAATGTCCTCTATTTATTTACAATATAAAGTAACTTTTCTTATTAAGTATTGTGAATTAAGGCTAAAATTAATCAATCATTCTTAAAACAATCTTTCTCAATCACTTCAAACTATTAAATATATCTCAATTAAGGGTTATGAATTTCATCCTTTCTGAGCTCTCAGCTTGCTTTGCCTTTTGTGTCCTGTAAGCTGTCGAAATAAGAACTGTCTAATATTATGCCAACTGTTTTAATATAAAAGAAACATTTTAAAATGTGAATAGCTTTAGTAAATAATATAAAACAGAGTCATTATTAGAAAAATGTGCTTTTTCTGAACATGAATAATTTCTGGTACCTGCATAGAATGAATTCAATTTTATTGGTTGAATTTGTAGATTCAACTATTAAGTCTTACCTGCTTCAAATCTCTCCATAACATGGATTCATGGGGATCTTATATAAATTTGAGGTACTGCTCATATTTATGGTTTCATTTGTATAGGAAGAAAAATATTTTCCTTATCTTAAATAGAAGAAACATCTGTTGGTATGTCAAGTAGTTCATTCATATCCAAAAGAATATTCTTGCCTCAGAACTAAATTTTTAATTATTGGCTAAATATAGCCCTTTCTAGCCTAATTAAGAGAAGAGAGATGTACACATAAAAACTAAGATAATTTCAAAATTAATAAGAATTGTAATATATATTCTACTACAAACAAGATTCATAAAACTCCATGCATCTGCATAATTGGATCCCGGCAGATGAGGTATCTCTTTTTTCAATATCACTAAACATTCTTCAATGAAAGATTTATTTTTAATATTTCTAAATCAAAGATTTTATAAAGCATATATACTATTATTTTAAAAATTATAGTGTGTGACCTATCATTAATAGATAAACAAGAAGGTCATTCAAATAATAAAGTCCAGCATTTTTTTACATACTGGGTACATCCTCCTTTTACTCTTGGCTACTGGTTGCTCATATATGCAAATAATATTCTATTTACACTATGAACATTAGTTTATGATTTGTAACTATTAAAACTGCACTCATATTAACTATTAATTTCCATATTTGTTGATAAATATAACATCATTTTCATGTGTACCTTTTTATAGGCAATAAGTATATTGCCTATAAATATACATATTGCCTGTAAAATGTATACATAGCTAATACACACACAAACACACACACACACAGACACACAAGCTCTCGTGTGCTGCATAATGATGTTTCAGTCAATGACAAACCACATATAGAATGGTCTTCCCATTAGATTATAATACCGTATTTTTACTGTACTTTCTCTATGTTTAGCTATGTTAACATACACAAATACTTGTTGTGTTACAATGGCCTACAATATTCAGTACAGTAGCATTCAGCACAGGTTTGCAGCCTAGGAGCAATAGCCTATACCATATAGCTTAGGTGTGTAGTAGGCTATACCATCTAGGTTTGTGTAAGCACACACAATGATAAAATTGCCTAAGGACCATGTATTTCTCAGAATGTATCCTTGTCATTAAGTGATGCATGACTGTGCATGTGGATATATATATTCAACACAGTCACTAAAATGTTGGTGTATTGGTAGGTTTTATATATACATATATATAAATGTGTATATATGTATCTTCATGTTTTATATATACATATATAAATGTGTGTGTGTGTGTATAACCTACCAGTACACAAACAATTTAGTGTAATACTGCAGATTAAATAGTGAACAATGGGGCTTCAAATAGATTTTGGTAATGTTCAATGAATTAATTCATTAGCATACGAGATGCACTGGTGAAATAGAAAGCTTAGCTAGCCAAACATTGTTCAACAGATTTCTATCAGGTAAAGCGAAAATGTAACAAAATGAGTATTAGCCAGTCTCTAAAGTTGTCCCAGCCAATAATTCTATAATCTCTTAACTCTTATACTGTAGGCATAAGGTTTCAGAAATTAGTCTGTAACTTACCTAATAATAAAAAACCCCCACAAATCACATAGAATATTTCATGTATTCAATTTAAAATTCCGATCACTTAATTACACATGAACATTTTTATAGAAGTTTGTAGTAACATTATTCATATATTTTAGTGAATTAAATAAACAGATTTTTATTATAAACTTTATGCCTGGTCCTGCAAGTGAAAATGCATTTAGTAAATAGCTAAAGCAGAATCTTGATTACAAACTTTACTTTCTGTTTCTCAAAACAGCATAGGTTTCTCAAGCAATTGTTTTTCCTCAGCTGGTTTGGAATGATGTGGTGAAAGATGTTATCATATTCATATTTTTTCATATATAAAGCCAGGAGTAATTGACTCTGTTTTGTGGAAGATGATGTATTCACCATCTCTTATTTTGTTATCATTGTCATCTGATGGTTTGTTTTGTGAAAAAGGCAAAGTGCAGCTGTCTCAAATGTGAATTACAGTATAGAGGGTCATAGCGACTTAATCTTGGATAAAATATGTATCTAATAAAATTGAATAATTTTTTTTTAGCTTTCCCTTTGTGTGCTTATGCCCATGCAGATACCATATTATAATTCTGGATGGTTATTTAATTTTTTTTTCAGACAGTAACTCTGATTTTCCCAGTGCAAGAGGTGTACTTTGCTAACATGGGAGGTACATCAATTCTTTCAGAATATCAGAGTTGATTTAATATGATTTTTCCCTCACTCTCTCTTCCTCTTTCTGTTAACTTAGGGAAGGCCAAATATTTTCAAATTTAGTTATTCTCCTATTTATGTTTGCCAGAAAAATCAAATGAAAATGCATTGGAAAAACAGAAGAACACCTGAAATAAGAATAGAAAAAAAGACGTTATTAATTATCTTCCTGACAGAATGAACTGGTAAAAATGAATTAGCCACTTTGGACTATAATCTTCACAGCAGTTGAAAGTTGATAATTTCTGGTAGTCATATCTTAATCTACGTATTTGTAGATATATATCTACATATATATAGATATATATGTAGGTATATATATTTCTCTACATATGTAGATATACATGTAGGTATATATATTTCTCTCTATATAGATAAATGTTTCATATATAAAATAATATATGATACAATCTAGTATATATTCTGTATAAATATATGCATATATAAAATTCTAAAAATGTCAATAATATTATTTTTACCCTATATTTTGCAAAATCAAAATAAACATACTTTCATTAGCAATAGTTTCATTGAGGACAGGGACTGCATTATGGCTCAGTGTCTATGTGCATGTAATACTTGATAAACCACTAGTTTCTGAAATGCTTTCTTTCTTTCTTTTTTTTTTTTTTTAGACAGAGTCTTGCCCTGTCACCTGGGCTGGAGTGCAGTGGCGCGATCTCGATCTCGGCTCACTGCCGGCTCCGCCTCCTGGGTTCAAGCAATTCTCTTGCCTCAGCCTCCCAAGTAGCTGGGACTATAGGCACGTGCCACCATGCCAGGCTAATTTTTTGTATTTTTAGTAGAGACAGGGTTTCACCGTGTTAGCCAGGATGGTCTTGAATTCTTGACCTCGTGATTCACCCGCCTCGGCCTCCTGAAGTGCTGGGATTACAGGCATGAGCCACCACACCCGGCCGAGATGCTTTCTTGGAATGTAAATTTCTCTCTCCTCTACAACCTAGTGGTCGCTGTTCTAGTTCAAGACCTCATCCTTTCTTGACTAGACTGGTGATTTTTGCAGTGACTTTTTAAATGACAGTAAATATACTAAAGTATTACATTAAAAATCCCACTTTCTAGATTCCAGACCTTCAATGGCAGATGTTTAAATTCCTTAAAACTATTGGCAAGGTCCTCCAATAATTTTCCTTTATCTTATTCATTTTTTTCTCAGCAAACATTGTTTATATCTTATATGCCAGATAATATGATTACTTTATGCCACTTACTATATTATAGTAACATAAACTATACCATAATATTTCACACTTCTATGCCATTCTGTTTTTAAATTGGGGTAAAATTCACATAATATATAATTCACCATTTTGACCATATTATAGCATACAATTCAATATCTTTTAGTACATTCACAAGGTTGTATGACTATCACATATATCTATTAACAGAACATTTTACCACCTGAAAATGAAACCTCATACCTACTGATAAATCATTCCTCATTCACCACTCTCCCAGGTTCTGGCAACCACTATTATACTTTCTGTCTCTATGGATTTGTCTATTATGGATATTTTTATATAAATGATATGTTACCTTTTGAACCTGGCTCCTTTCACTTAGCATAATGATTTTAAGGTTCATCCATGTTGTAGTTTCAGCACTTTATTACCTTTTATGGCTGAATAATATTCCATTGTATGTATATGTCATATTTTGTTTATTCATTCTGCAACTGGTAGATAATTGAGTTTTTGTTTCTACTCTTTGTCTTTCATAATATTCATCTTTCTTTATAAAAACCTTATCCAACATTGTTTTTAGATCTCTCTTGCATATTTATAAAGGTCTAAACATAACTTGCCATGAAGATTTTCTTTAAACTTGACAATACTTCTTTTTTCTAATCATTATATTATGTTAAAGTTGCATATTTTTTAGTTTATGAATATGTTAGAAAGTTAGGGAAATATTTACTTATCTTGTAATTGCATAATATGTGACACATATTTATATTTATAGTTTAACCACTTATTTCTAGAATAAAGCAAGGAGACTTGAGTAATTAAGAAACTGACTAGGAAGGTACAAGAGCAAAATAAAAGTTGATACATATATATCAATTTATGATCCATGCAAAATTCTGGCAGGTCAGAAAATTTATTAAAATGATTATTATGTTTTTCACAGTGGTTAAAGCAGTTGAGATAGAGATTGTTTTCTTAATATAGATGTCAGATTATTGAGATTACATATTATTCACAATTTACAGGTTTCAAATGCCATAATTTATTGAGTATTTTCTGTATGTAAGAGAGCAATAGAAAATATAAAATTTTGCTTTGAGACAGCAGCAATAAATAAGAGATACCATTTACCAGGAAGGATGTGAGGGAAAATGGAAGAGAATAAAGTTGAAACACATAATTTCAAGTGCTTTTACAACTTCAGTTCATGTCATTTAAAAGTACAGTGAGCAATTAAAAAAAATTGTGCATAATTTTAGAAAACATGAAAAAACTACAAGTGTTTTCTTACTGCAACTTCAGTAACGTGCACATAGCAAAAGAAGTTACAAGCTAAGAAAAAATGAGTTTGATAAAATATATACAGCAAGTGATAATGTGTAATTTTTTTTTAATTTGAGACTATTCTAAAGCATTCTTTTGGTCACTCACCAAGCATTTCTAAAACCGGACTGTTTTCTTGAGCATTTAATAAAGAACAAAAAATTTGCTTTTAAATGTGTAAAACATGTTTTCCTGACTGTGTATTCGTGCTGTTTCCACAGAAATAAACTTTTCCTTAACTCTGTGTTAACAACAGTGACTGAACTTGAAATACAATTAATGACACTACTCTGCAATACCTATGAATCTACTACAAAGGTTAATCTCAAGAACTTGAAGATAAATATACATCATTTTATTTCAGTTAATATGCATCATATGTTTCCTATAAGTGATGTGTCCTGCTGTAATAAATGCCCATTCCAGAAATGTATTTGGTCATTGGAATTAAATAATACTAAATTAAAGGGAGAAAATCAAGCCAAATTCAGATTGCTGAAAGAAAGCGATGGATTCTACTAATAAATTTTTGCTAAATTAAAGTTTTTTTTCTATTAAAAGAAAAATATTATTACTCTATTATCCTAAGTTAATAGAGCTTGTAAAATTTTCCAAAGGTACTACCTTTTCAGAACATCTATTACTAAATATTGTCATTCATATGGTACTAAAGTTGAAACAATTTACTATTGATTATATTGCTCTATTAAAAATAAATGCTTCATGTAAGGTTTTGGCTCTCGATATATACAATGCAAGTTTTCTTTATAAGTGTTCTGGTAACTTGAGGGAAGAATTGACCAAGAAGGTAAATTCCCATACAAAACAGGGAGATGTTAAACCTTTGACATCCTGGTCTCTTTAGGATAGAATGGAGTATTACTTTGCTGCTGCAATCTTAAGTACTAGTCAAATTAATACGACAAAATCTAAAATCCATTGAAAGCCAAAACCAGGCCTAGAGCCAGGCTCAGTGTTCTTTCATTTAATGTAAATTTATTGAATATTTATTATGCATCAGTCTTTTTAGGTGGCCTTTAGTCTGAACAAGCACTTGTTAGAGAATTTAAAACTAACACTGTTATCGAAACACGAGGGATTTGGTCTAGGTCCTGTTGCTCACTGTACAGAAAGCCAATCACTAAGATAACAAGTATCGCCAAGAAAGAAGGCTGTCACCAGGTGCTGCAGTGGAGAAGATGGGATCTCAATCTCCCTGATCGACTAGAACCAGGGGTTTATGTAGCAGGGAAGAAATGTAACAATGTGTAAGGAAACAGGAGCTTGGGAGGGGCAAGGAAGCAATTAAGGTGAATGAGGGGTCCAGAATCAGATATGGTGATCTGGTTTCAGATCTTTGATTCTTTTTGTGAGAGGCCTGAGGGTTGTTTCCCCCAAGAAGGAACTCAGATCAAACAAATATAAGTTTCAAGCTTTAACAGCAGAAGGGTCCAAAAGCAACATTATTCTTGAAATAGGTTATCTTTGTTAGAAAAATTTTAAAAACTTAATCACTGCTTCATTACCCTAGCTCAAAAGTTATGAACAAAGACACCTATGTTTGTTTGTTTGTTTTCACGTGTCTCCCTAACTGATATTTTATATTTAGGAAAGTAAAGCCCCTACATATGTCAGCTAATTAGAGGAAACATTTCAATTCCAGATCCACCTTAGTAACAACAACTTTTTTTCCCTCCTTTCTTTGCTTCCTTTTCCTTCCTTCCTTTCCTTTCTTTTCTTTCTCTCTTCCTTCCTTCCTTGCTTCTTTCCTTTTTCTTTCTTTATTCTTTTATTTATTTATTTATTTATTTATGTATTTATTTGACTATGTTGTTGTCAAGGTGACTGAATGACTTTTCTCAGAGGGACCCTCTTGGTTTAGATCTAAATCCTGTATAACCAAGATGGAGGTAAAACTCTGTTTCTTTTAAGTTGTTTTTGATCTTATATTTAAATTTTTTTCTATTTTGTACCACATAAAATGTATGAATTAGGTGTGTTAAGAATTTTCACGATACTGAGAGGTGAAGCCGGCTGGGCTTCTGGGTCCGGTGGGGACTTGGAGAACTTTTCTGTCTAGCTAAAGGATTGTAAACACACCAATCAGCACACTGTGACTAGCTAAAGGTTTGTAAATGCACCAATTAGCACTCTGTAAAAATGCATCAATCAGCACTCTGTGTCTAGCTAAAGGTTTGTAAACGCACCAATCAGCACTCTGTAAAATGGACCAATCAGCAGGACATGGGCAGGGCCAAATAAGGGAATAAAAGCTGGCCACGCCAGCGAGCCGTGGCAACCCACTGAGGTCCCCTTCCATGCTGTGGAAGCTTTGTTCTTCCTCTCTTCGCAATAAATCTTGCTGCTGCTCACTCTTTGGGTCTGCACTACCTTTATGAGCTGTAACACTCACCACGAAGATCTGTGGCTTTGTCCTGAAGTCAGTAAGACCACGAACCCACCAGAAGGAGAAACTCTGGATGCATCAGAACATCTGAAGGAACAAACTCCGGACGCACCATCTTTAAGAACTGTAACACTCACTGTGATGGTCCACGGCTTCATTCTTGAAGTTAGCGAGACCAAGAACCCACCGGAAGGAACCAATTCCAGACACAATATGTCCCATTAGCCTTCACAATTATATTACTTTTATAATTTAGCCACCTTTTCCCCCCCAAAATGGAACAGGGGCTTAGCAATTTTTAATATCTTGCCTAACATTTAGCTTCAAGTAGGCAATTTCAGTCTGCCCCATCTTGTTTGCTTTGACAAGCCTTAAAGCTATTACGATAATTACTATTTAGTGCATATATCAGAAATAAATATCCCCTATCTATTTAGTAACAGCTGCGAGTATTGAGTACTTTCTTTTTTTTTTTTTTTTTTTGAGACAGAGTCTCACTCTGTCGTCCAGGTTGGAGTGCAGCGGCACGATCTCGGCTCACTGCAAGCTCTGCCTCCCAGGTTCACGCCATTCTCCTGCCTCAGCCTCCCATGTAGCTGAGCCTACAGATGCCTGCCACCACGCCCGGCTAATTTTTTGTATTTTTAGTAGAGACGGGGTTTCACTGTGTTAGCCAGGATGGTCTCCATCTCCTGACCTCATGATCCGCCCGCCTCGGCCTCCCAAAGTGCTGGGATTACAGGCGTGAGTCACCGTGCCCAGACGTATTGAGTACTTTCTATGTGACATATGGTCTGCTAAATACAGTACTTCTATATAAGTATAAAATGTTCTTCTATTCTTATAATATATGCTCATATTTATATCTATATACTTATAAAATCCTCAACACGTCTGTGAGGTATCAGTTATTAAAATCTGTTTAAAGATTAGCAGCCTCAGTCACAAAGGGGATAATTTTCAAAATTCTTAAGAAGCAGAAATATTTGGGGTCTATATTAAGCTCATGTATTTCTGATTTGAATTTATGTTCAGTTTTATTAATTTCTAGCATCTTGTTAAATCCTGGCACATAGTAGGCACTCAAATTAGACCCATCATTCCTCATAGAATCAAGTAAATTGCCTAACACAAATCCAAAATGGATTTGTATACTCTGATTTTTAATCCAAAATGGATTGAGTGGAATGCTTGCTTCATTCTAAGATATTTGTTTAAAAATATTCTGCAGAAAGTATACTGAGATAATTTCTAACTTGTGATGAGAGAAAACACTTCTTTCAAAGCCAGGAATATTTTAATTTTATTTCTAAATGGAGAAAGGATAATATCCATTTTGCCAGAAGTTGGATAATTACCTGACAAAGATGACAGTGATTTTCACTCCCACAAAATGGTTTTTGTTTTGAGAGATGCAAAGAAGACAATAGCTGTGCTTAAAAAAAAAAATACCAATGTGTTCTGCTGTATTACAACACTGCTACTGCTATTTTACATGCAGAAGCTGAAAGGTGCCTAATTCATTTTATTCCACTCTATTTTTAAATTTGAGTAAATCTTTTGTATACTCTGATTTTTAAGCCTTCAAATGCTATTAAATATAAGAATTACATAAATATTCTCTTCTGACCAAAGATTACATAGAAAATATGTAGAATTGGCTCTGTAAACAGGAAATCTGTATTCCAGGGACTAATTCCACTGCAGGAAAATGTTTTATATAGTAATGGAATACAAACTTTGGGACCAGGCTAGGATTTGAATTACAGCATAGGGGATAAATTTGGAGAGGTGCTCAGATAATAATAATGCTCTTCTTTTGCCAGCCCCTTAGATAAATAGGGTCCAGCCCTCTGAATTTAAAGTGTAATCTTTCTCAGCCACAAGAAATTACATACTGATCATTAAGCATACATGATGGCCTTAATGGTTTCAACATATATTTTCTATTATCAGTAGGCTGTCAGATAAATTGTAGAGCACCCAGTTAAATTTAAATTTCAGATCAACAATTTACAATTTTTAGTATAAGTGTGTCCCCAAATCATTAACACATTGATCTGGATATCCAATCCAGTATTGGGGAAAATATTTATACTAAAAAAGTCAGCTGTTGATCTCAAATTCAAATTTAACTGAATACCTTGTATTTTTGTTTGCTAAACCCAGCAACCCTAAATATGAGGATTTTTTTTTTTTTTTTTTTTTTTTTGTGAGATGGAGTCTTGTTTTGTCACCCAGGCTGGAGTGTAGTGGTGTGATCTCAGCTCACTGCAACCTCTGCCTCCCGGGTTCAAGAGATTCTCCTGCCTCAGCCTCCCAAGTAGCTGGGATTACAGATGCTGCCACCACGCCTGGCTAATTTTTGTATTTTTAGTACAGACAGGGTTTCACCATGTTTGCGAGGCTGGTCTCGAACTCCTGACCTCATGATTTGCCCTCCTTGGCCTCCCAAAGTGCTGGGATTACAGGCATGAGCCACCACTGCCTGGCAGAGAGCTTTTTATAAAAAGGAGTCCAACAGAGTTTTCAGGTAGAGATGAAAAAAATTCAGAGATTAAGATCTAATATCTTAACACTTAAGTGGTAATATTTTGCCTATAAAACCAAGAGATAAAATATAAACTTTAAATATGAAAGATTGTATAGATTTTTTTTCAACTGGACAAAACTTTAAACAAATACTATTTTCCTTGTGTGTTTGTGAGCATGAGCACGTGTGTGCATATGTGTAATCTTAATATGCTCAGTTTCACTTTCTGAAAACATCAGTGCTCACATGAGATAAGAAAGGATTAAATGTTCAGTCCTGAAAACATTTCAAAAGTAAAGCTATATCACTTCTTAGAGGATACTAAGAAATCTATATTTTGAGGTTTAATAATAATAATAACTCACAATTTGCAATATGGAAAAATATATATAAATTATATTTTGACAACTGCTTACCACTTCAACTTTTAAAACTTATTTTTTTACTATGGAAAATAATTGTCTATTAGTAATGTAATTGTCTTTGATTGGAAGTGAAGAAATTGAGAATGAAACAGATATCTGCAAAGTAATCCCTACATAGTATAATTGAAAATCAATATTCAAAAAGGAAATCTTGAAGTTTTAAAAAATATAATAGTCAGCTGGGCGTGGTGGCTCACACCTATAATCCCAGCATTTTGGGAGGCTGAAGTGGGTAGATCACAAGGTCAGGAGTTCAAGACCAGCCTGGCCAACATGGTGAAACCCCATCTCTACTAAAGATACAAAAAATTAGCTGGGCGTGGTGGTGCATGCCTATAGTCACAGCTACTCGGGAGGCTGAGGCAGGAGAATCACTTGAACCCGGCGGGGGCGGAGGTTGCAGTGGGCCAAGATTAGGCCATTGCACTCCAGCCTGGGTGACAGGGTGGAACTCTATCTCAAAAAAAAAAAAATGTATATATATATACACACACACACACACACATATATAGGTATGTGTGTGTGTGTATATATGTGTATATATATGTATGTGTGTGTGTATATGTGTGTATATATATGTATGTGTGTGTGTGTGTATGTATATATATAATAGTCAAAAGAAATCTGGCTTAAAAATTTAAAAATATAATTTCTAGTATTTATCTCATAATAAATAAAAAAATTTGTTGATGTATACTAACATTTTAATGTAAATAGTTATGTTATATTCTCTTTAATGACATATGTTCTATTTCAAATTCAAATTCGACTCCACCTTTAAATGGTAATTATAGGAAATTTTCAATTGCCATATTAAAACAAAATAATCATACTATACCAAGTGATTAATATTCTATAATTAATCAAATGACAAACATTGCTGGAATTGTCTACTATTATTACCTATACATTTTATGTAATGTACAGCTTGTGAATGTCTTTTTAAAAACGTAATGTGGAATGGGTAATATAAATGAGTTTTATTTTTATCTGAAGAGGAAATTGTTTCTTCTGCAATCTGAGTAAAATTATTTCATATCGAATGTTTATGTTTCTTTTATGAATCTATTTTATTTGGTCAGATATTCAAAGTGTTGGCCAAGTATTTTAATGAACATGAGAAAACTGTTGTTTTTCCAATTTATGGCATTGTTATGCATGTGACAGTATCTGGAATTCTGCCACTAAATTTGGTCCATTTGACTTTTCACTATCAAGGTTATATTTCCTAGTTCTAGACTCAAGTGCTTGCACATTACCCAGATTTTCCTACCACATAGGGAGATAATTCATATTATTCAGGGAATCTAGAAATGATGACCCAATACACTCCCTGACAAAGTTCAAAATTTTTTCTTGTCAATTTCAATCCTAATACTTAATTATCTTAAAACCAGGAGAGGATTTGGATAAATGTCTTGAATAAGGCCTTTTACAAGTTTGTATATTTTTAAAGTTAATTTAATTATTAGAAATTTTGCAGTTGATTAGGGTACTTAGTCACTTGAAATAAAAAACAGCATTTCGCCAGTGTTTATTTAAAGAAAATCAATTAATTTTGCCAATTTGTCAGTTGCTTTCTTCTAAGAAGTTTAAGACAACTAACTTGTGAAAAGTTCATGTATAAACCTATTGAATTCAAGTTACTAGAAATTTTAAAATCGCAATTTAAAGAATCAGAATTAGCTTTGCAAATTCTGTTACTATTCAGTCAGAAGCCTACCACCATGGCTAGCATCAAACGAGTTAATTTTTCTTCTCATTTTCATTTTTGTCCACCCACTGCCACAGCCTTTTCATCACAGCTATGACACAATGATGACAAAACTAGTTTTATAGCTGACTTTTTTTTTCAGTTCATCAACTCATCAGTGGTTTTATTTTCATCATTTTAATACATAAATATTTAACATAACGGGGAAAATCTGGTACCACTATACCACTTGAATGCTCAGAAGAAAAAAAAAAGAATTCAGAATATGTGTATTAAAATGGGTACAAAAATGAGTAAAAAACTTAAAAGAAGCTGGAGTGGCTGCCAATTCAACATTATTCTGTGATACCTTAGCAAATTATTATTTTTCTGAGTATTTAAACATCACCTCTCAGATATACTTAATGATAAATGTGATAACAAATGTTTCCTTTATCAAATATTGGGGTTAACCTTTGATTATATTTTTGCATAAGCATACATTTAAGATTTTTTGGGCTGTTTATGTCATTGATTATTTCCCTGAACTTAAAAATAACATCAAAAATATTGATCTTTAATTATACTAAGGAACCAATAGCCATAGAGTATATAGATGTGTGCTCCAAGATAAAACTTAATAGAACTTATGTTTGTGACTTAGAATGTGCTATTTTTATTGAATTTACAATGTTTGTTAAGCATCTATTCTGTACAGTACATTCTGTCTTTATTTAGTATTATGTTAAATAACGACTTCTCTCAAAAAGTAACGAATTAAGAATGACAGCAAAGAATGTATTTGTACAAATATGGGTTTATTAAATAGGAAATGAAATAATTTTTCTTAAATATATCATGAATATATTTAATAATAAAGTGTTTATGAAATTAATATTTATGAAATAATATATTATTTCAAATATATAATATATATCATTATTATTATTGATATATAATAATTCAAATATATAATAATATATTATTTCATAATATTATGAAATATTTCATAGATATGAAATATCTATGAAATTATATATTATAAATATATATATTTGTAAAAATATTTATGAAGTAAAATAATACATTAAAAATAAAACAAAAGCACCTATATATCTTTCAGAGATATCTATATTAACATTTCAGTGTACATTCTTAATAAACATTTAAGAGTGTATGTGTTTGTGTGCATATGTGTGACAAAAGAAGTGATACCTTTACTGCATAACAATGTTTTGGTCAATGATGGACCATGTATAAGATAGTGGTCCCATAAAATTATATTACCATATTTTTACTCTACCTTTTATGTTATCATTGCATTACAGTTGCCTACAGTAGTCACTACAGTAACATGCTGTAAAGCTTTATAGTCTAGGAGCAATAAGGTATATCATATATCCTAGGTGTGTAGTAGGCTATACCATCTAGGTTTGCGTAGATATACTCTATAATGTCAGCATAATGACAAAATTACCTAATGATGCATTTCTCAGAATACATTCCCACTGTTAAGTGATGCACGACTGTATATTATTTATTCTGCTTTTCATGTAAAAATTTAAAATATTATGCCTAAAATTATCCTGGTTAAGCCAACAATAACTAAGGGAGACATGTTAATTTATTATGTGCTGTTTTGGCATTGGTAATTAATGTGCAAATCTAGAACCTTGGAAATTAATTTTAAATTTTTAATGTGCCTTGCATTCATATGATATCTACATACTAATGCTTTGAAAGCCACTATCAAAATTTATTTAAGTAATTTGTTATTGAATAGTCTGTTAAATATTAATTAAGAACTTACTATGAGTCAGGAATTGTTCTCAATATTGGGGTTGCCTGGGCATGAGTTAAGACATAATTGCAATTGTTTAGGAGATAAGTGATGACAGGAGTAGAGGTGTTGACTAGTGGTTAGGTAATGGGCATATATTTTTTCAAGTACATTCACATATTGAAGAATCTACAATAAAAGCACAGATATTTTGTTCAAAGTTCAATACATTTCTAAAATATATGCAGTCTTCTAAACAACATCCCCATCAAGGAAAATTCTGTATCACCCAAAAAGTTCTCTTTCTATTTATGCATGGTGATCACTACTACCCATCTTTCAACAATATAGAAAATCATTGTTGTAATTTTTGTCATCACAATTCATTAGCATTTTCTATACCTGAACCTCATATAAATAGAACTGTGTAGCATGCTCTCTTGTATCTGCCATCAATAACACTATATCGTTTCTGAGATTCATCTATATCATTGTATGTTACAGAGGACTGTCCCTTTAACTTCAAAGAAGTTTCCCATTGTATAAATGTAGCACGATTTGTTTATACATTACTTTGGTGATGAACATGTGGTTGTTTACAGGTTGGGGCTATTATATATAAAACTATTACTTTTGGTGTATAGGTCTTTTTTTAACATATGTTTGATTTCCCTCAAATTTTATTTCTACGTCATGGAGTACATGTATGTGTCACTATATGAGAAGGTGCCAAACACTTTTCCAAATTCCATGTAAAATGTTAGTGTGTGAGGTTTTCAGTTGCTACCCATCCTCACTAAAACTTAGTATTCAGCCTTTTTTTGTTTGTTTTAATGTTTATAATTCTATTGATAGTGCACTGGTATCACATTGTGGTTTTAGTTTGCATTTCCTAGAAGCTAAATGATGTTAGGCACATGTTCATTTGCTTTTAGATATTCATATATATTCAGTGGGTAGAGTTCAGTTAAGTCTTTTGTACATTTTTATTGGATTGTTTCTTTATTGGCTGTTGATTTATAGAAGTTGTTCAACATTATGGATGTAAGTCCTATGTCAGATATAGGTATCATAAATATTTTCTTCTAGGTGATGCCTTGCTTTTTCATTTTTAAGGATGACTTTTGATTAAGTAAAAGATATGAGGTGTTTTTCATGATCGCTTTTTTTTAGTAAATTTATTTTTTAGGAATAATTTTATCTTTACATAAAAACTGCAAAGACAGCATAGAGAGTTTCTGGATAAGCCTCACCCATTAAGACATTAATTTTAATGAATTAATGATGATTAGAAATACCTCATAAGATAACCTCACCAACCCAAATGCCATAAAATATACTTTATGCTTTATTTCAGAAGCATTAATATTTTAAGATTTTAATTTAAATCTGTGATTTGTCCTGAATTAATTTTGTTTGCATGTGGGGTTTACTTTTTCTATGCAGAGATCTCATTGTTCCAGCACCAGCAGTTGAAATGATATTCTTTTCTATATTGAATCCTTTGGGACCTCTGATGGATATTGATGATAAATGAATTGCATCAATAAATGTTTTGGACAGCTCTAGCCCTTTAATATTGTTTTCCAATACATAAACATGATATAGTTCTCTAATTTTAAGGTTTTCTTTCTTCGGTATCTGCAATTGTATGTCATTTTCAGCATTGAGTTTCCCTTTACACACCGTTGGCTAAATTTATTACTAAATATTTTACTTTTATGCTATTAAAATTTGTTTTTTCATGTTTATTTAAATACAAATTATGTGCCCTAATCTTCGTCCTTTTAAAAGTATACTATTTAATGAGTTTTGAAACATGTAAAAAGCCCTGTAGTTAGGAACAAAATCAAGAAAATGAATATTTACATCACTCTCAAAAGATTCTTTAAGTCCCTTTGAAGCCAGTTTTCTTCTCCAACCCCCAGCACATAAAAATGGCTCTGCTTATCGTCACCATAGTTTTATATTTTCTAGAGTTTTAGTATGACTGGAACCTTAAATTATGCAGACTATTAAGAATCTTTAGGGAATTAACTATGTTGTTTGTATATTAGTAACTTATTATTTTCATTACTGAGTTGTATTCCATTGTGCGGATGTACCATAATTTTTTACTGAGTAGTTGATGGAGACTGGTTTTTTATAATTATGAACAGAACAGTTTGGAAAATTTGCATGCATGTATTAGTGAGAACCTTTGCTTTTGTTAGTCTGGGGTAAATACATAGGAATAGTATTGTTGAGTAGTATGGTTAGGGTATGCTTAACTTTACATATTTTTTTAAACAGACAAAGTATTTTCCCAAATTGTTGGTATGGCATTGTTGGTGCATCATTGTTTATGTTAATTTTACCAACAATGTATAAGTTTTCAATTAGGATCACGCTGTGACTTTATTTACATTTCCATGTTGTATAAGGATATTGTGCATCTTTAAATGTGTGTATCAAACATTTATATATCACTTTTTGCCCATTTTTATTGGATTGCTTCTCTTTTCAATATTGAATGTGAAATTTCTTTATTTGACTCAAAAAAAGTTCTTTATTAAAGACACGTTTTGTAAATATTTTTCTTAACTATGTTTTGCAAAGATTAGAAAGTTTTAATATTAATGGAGTCTTATTAATCGTTATTTTTTATATCTCATGTTTTTTGTGTCTTATTTTGAAAATCTCTGTTTAACACAAGGTCACAAAATTTTTCTCTGATATTTTGTTCTGGAAGTGTTAAAGTTTAAATTCTTATATTTAGATTTAGAGTCTTAAGATTCATTTTTAGTTAATTTTTATACATGATTTAAACTAAGATTGTATGATTGTTCATTTAGTTCACATATATATATGAAATACGTATATGTGTATACATATGTGAAATACGCATGTGTATACATATGTGAAATACGTATATGTGTATACATATGTGAAATACGTATATGTGTATACATATGTGAAATACGTATATGTGTATACATATGTGAAATACGTATATGTGTATACATATGTGAAATATGTATATGTGTATATATATGCATACACACATGTGTACACACATATGTACATATATATATATATATATATAATCTCCAGCTTTGAGGACTATGTGTTGAAAGGATTTTTTTTCCAGTGGATTTTCTTTCCAGTGGATTTTCTTGACATCTTTGATGAATGTCTATTGACCATATATGCGTGGGTCAATTAATGAACTTCCTATTCTGTTTCCTATATATGTAAGGACTATAACATACTATTTTATTACTGTATCTTACTAGAAAGCTTTAAATCAATTAGTGGTGGCTCTAATTTTTAAAAATTGACTATTCTAGTTCTTTTTCATTTCCATATAAATTTTATGATTATCAATTTCTAAAACAAATTGCTGAGACTTTGACTAGAATTTCATCGAATCTATTTGTCACTGGAGATAAATTTAAATTGGTATTTAAAAATAATGAATCTTCTGATTTGTTAATCTGTAAAATCTGTTAATATATTTGCTCTTCTTTTAATTTCCATTGGCCTACGTTGTAGTTTTCAGTCATATAACTTACACATATTTTCTTACATTTACTTCTGATTTCTGTAAGTTCACTAGGCACAAACCGCTAGCCAGCTTTCTCACACTGAGAATATCACCTTTGGGACTTGTCCCATTCAGGACCAGAAACCCTTTAATCATTTACCAGAGCCAAAGCAAACCGGGATTTAAGGTTCCAATTAGTGCCAAACTGCTGTATCAAGAGGATACAACAATTATAAACAATTATAAATCCCACAGTGGAGAGCTCAGATATATGAAGCAAACCTTAGTAGATCCAAAAGGGGAGCTAGAGTGAAATAAAATAACAGTAGGGGACTTCATCAGTCCACTGTTTCCACTCTTAGTAATAGACAGATGATCCAGGCAGAAAATAGACAAAGAAATATTGGAGTTCAACTACACACTAGACCAAATACACATAACTGACATTTAAAAATCAATTCACCATTCTTTTCATCAGCACATGGAATACATTCTTTTCATGAGCACATGAAACATTCTTCAGAATACACCATATATTATGCCACAAAACAAGGTTCAACAAATTCAAAAATGTAGAAAATATATCAAGTATCTTTTTCAAACACAAAGGAATAAAACTAGAAATCAATAACAAGAAAAATCTCAGAAGCTGTACAAACTCACAGAAATTAAGCAAAATAATCCCAAACAACCAATGGGTTGATGAATAAATTAAGAAGAAAATTTAAAAATTTTTCTAAATAAATGAAAATGGAAATAACAACATACCAAAACTATGGGATACCACAAAGTAGTAGTGAGAGGGAAGTTTTTAGCAATATACATCTAAATAAAAAAGTAGAAGGACTGCAACTAAAAAACTTAATGATGCACCTCAAGGAACTAAAAAAGCAATAACAAAAAAATCAAAATTAATAAAATGAAAGCAAGAATAAAGAGCAGAGTAGAAATAAATGACATTGAGACTAAGAAAACAATACAGGAGTCAACAAAACAAGAAATTTGTATTTTGTAAAGGTAAACAAAATTGACAAATTTTGTCTTAGAATAGCAAGAATGAGAGAAGATACAAATAAAATCAGAAACAAAATAGAAGACGTAACAACCAAGGCCACAGAAATACAAAGAATCATTAGACATGATTATGAAGAATTCTAAATCAACACATTGGAAAAAATAGAAGAAATGGATTAATTACTGGACACACACAATCTACCAAGGTTGAATCATAAAAAAATAGAAAATCTAAACAAACCAATAAAGAGTAATGAGATTGAAGCTGTCATAAAAAGTCTCCCAGCAAAGAAAATCTCATGGCCTGATGGCTTCATTGGTCCATTCTAGCAAACTTTTAAAGAAGATTTAATATCAATTATACTCACTCTTTTCAAAAAAAAAAAAAAAGGAAAGGAAGGATACTACCAAATTCATTCTATAAGGTTAGCATTACCCTGATACCAAAAGCAGACAAGGACTCAACAAAAGAATTACAGACCAATATCACTGATGAACATGAATGGAAAAGTCCTCAACAAAAATACAAGCAAACTTAATTCAAAAATGTTTTAAAAATCTCCATGATCAAGTAAGATTTATCCAGGGATACAAGAACATGCAAATCGATAGATGTTATACATCACATTAATAGAACCAAAAACAACCAAAAAAAGCTATGTGATCAGTTCAACAGGTGTTGAAGAAGCACTCAATACAATTCAACATCTCTTTATGAGAAAAACCCTCAAAAAACTGGGTATGGAAGGAACATACCTCAAAATAATTAGGACTGTGTATGACAAACCCATAGTGCCTCATACTGAATAGCGAATAATTGAAGCCTTTTCTCTATGATTTGGAAGAAGGCAATGATGTCTACTTTTGCCACTGTTATTAAATATAACAAATACCTGAAGGCCTAGCTAGAGCAATTAGGCAAGACAAAGAAATGAGGGCAACCAAAACTGAAAAGAAAGAAGAAAAATTATTATTGTTCACAGATGACATGATCTTGTATTTAAGAAATGCTAAAGACTCCACTAAAAACTATTAAAACTGATTATCACATTTAGTAAGTTTTCAGATTAGAAAATCAACATACAAAATCAACATACAATATCAGTAGCATTTATATCTGCAAACATCAATCAATCTAAAAAAAATAAAAATGTAATACAATTTATGATAACTACAAAAATGTAAAATATGTGGGAATCAGTTTAACGAAAAAGCAAAAGATCTATACAAGAAAAACTATAACACACAGAGGAAAAAATTGAAAAGAATACACAAAAATAAAAAAATATTTCATGTTTATGTATTGGAAGAAATAATACAGTTATTATATCAATGTATAATAAACAATGACAATATTACCCAAAGCAATTTTCAGATTCAATGCAATCCCTATCAACATACCAATGACTTTCTTTATAGGATTTTTTAATCTTAATATTTATATGGAATCACAAAGGATCCTGAATAGCCAAAGCAATCCTGAGCAAACAGAACAAAGCTGGAGGCATTATACCACCTTACTTGAAAATATTACAAAGATATAGTAAGCAAATCAACATGATAATGGCATAAAACAGATACATAGACCAATGATATGAAATGCAGAACCCAGAGAAAAATCCATACATTTACAGTCAACTCTTTTTTGACAAGGCACCAATAACACAGAATGAGAAAAAGCCTCTTCAATAAATTGTGCTGGGAAAAATGGATAACCATATGCAGAAGAATCTCTTGCCATATACAAAAATCAAATCAATATGGATTACATACTGAATCCTAAGAGGTGAAACTAATAAATTACCAGAAAAATCTACTAGAAGTGCACCAAGATGCTGATCTAGACAAAGATTTTTTTCTGTGTCTAAGACCTCCAAGGCATATGCAAGAAAAGCAAAACTAGGCAAAATGGGTTACATCAAGCTAAAAAGCTTCTGTACAACAAAGAAAACAATAAAAAAGGGAAGAGATACACACAGAATGAGAAAACATATTTCAAGTTATCCATCTGATAAGGAATTAATAACCAGAATGCATAAGGAGCTCAAATAAACAAACAAAAAAAATGATTTAAAAATGGGCAAAAGATCTCAATAGACATTTCTCAAAAGAAGACACACAAATAGCCAACAGGTATATGGAAAAATGCTCAACATCACGAATCATCCAACAAATGTGAATCAAAACCACAATGATAGCACCCCAGTTAAAATGGCTTTTATCGAAATGACAGGGAAAAACAGATAATAATTTGAATATTCCTGACAAATAAAATATAAATATTTAAGGTGATAGATATGCCAATTGTCTTGAATAGATCTTAACACATATTATATGAATGTATCAAATTATCACTAGTACCCTAAAAATATGTATATTTATTATGTATTAGTACAAAAATGGCTTAATGATACTCCCCTTCCTCTTCTATATTGTGGAAGACAATATGTAATATATCTTTTTAAATTTATGGTAGAATTTAACATTGAAGTCATTTGAGCCTGAAATATGTAATGCAGAAAGTTTATTTTTTATGTTATATTTGTGAAATTATTTTATCTAATATCTATAAAAGCCAGATTACCTATTTCTTTTTAATTGAGTTTGGATTAGTTGCAGCTTCTCAGGGAAATTTTCATAAAAGTTATTAAAAATAAAATACTTTGATTTTTTTCTATTTTACTATATACATTACCTTTCTTTCATTCCCATATGAACAATATTATGTTTTTATTTTATTTATTAACCTGGAGATTAGAAATTTTATAAAAATCAACTGTTTGTTTTATTGATTTTTCTCTGTTGCTCTTCTGCTTCGTATTTCATTTTATCTTTATTATTTTCTTCCTTTTGATGTATTTGGGCTTATTATTCTCTTCCTTTGTTATTTATTAAAGTAGGAGTTTATATTATTGACTTGAGATTTCTGTTCACATATTTTACAAGCATTAAATGCTATATATTTTTTCTAAGCACTGTAGAAAAAATTTGTAGCTGTATCTTACAATTTGGATACATTGATTTTCATTTTCATTAATTTCAAAATATATGCTAAATTTCTTTGACTGATTCATTTAATATTTTAGTTTTCAGATAACACATTTCATATTATTTTGGTCTCTAAATTTGGTAACACTTGTTACATAGGCCAGAATTTTGTCTATTTTGTTAAATATCACATTTGTACTTAATTAATATATATACTCTTTTTGTCATGTGAAGTGTTGTAAAAATGTCAAATAGGTCAATTTTTTTGATAGTGTTGTTTAAGTCTTTAATATTTCATATGACTGTGTTCTTATCCAAATTTCATGTTGAATTGTAATCACAACCGCCACATGTCTAGGGAGAGACCTGGTGGGAGGTGATTTGATCATAAGGGTTGGTTCCCCTATGCTGTTCTCAGGATAGTGGGTGAGTTCTCATGAGATCTGATGGTTTTATAAAGGGCTCTTTCTCATTTGCTCCTCACACTTTTCTCTCCTGCTGCCATGTGAAGAAGGTTCTTGCTTCCTCTTTGCCTTCCACCATGATTGTAAGTTTCCTGAGGCCTCCAGAGCCATGTGGAACTGTGAGTCAATTAAACCTTTTTCCTTTATAAATTACCCAGTCTCAGGTCATATCTTTATAGCAGTATGAGAACAGACTAATATAGTCCATTGAAACCACAGAGAGTGGGGCACAGCTATAAACATACCCAAAAATGTGAAGTAACTTTGGAAGTGGGTAGCAGGCAGAGGTTAGAACAGTTTGGAGGGCTCAGAAGAAGACAGGAAGATGCGGGGAAGTTCGGTGGTTCCTAGACACTTGTTGAATGATTTTGATCAAAATGCTGATAGTGATGTGAACAATGAAGTCCATGCTGAGGTGGTCTCAGATGGAGATGGGAAAATTACTGGGAACTGGAGAAAATGTCACTCTTGCTATGCCTTAGCAAAGAGACTGACAGCATTTTGCCTCTGCCTAGAGATCTGTGGAACTTTGAACTTGAGAGAGATAATTTAGGGGATCTGGTGGAAGAAATATCTAAGCAGCAAAACATTTAAGATGTGACCTGGGTGCTCTTAAAAGCACAGTTATCTGCATTCACAATGAGATGGCTTGAAATGGGAACTTGTGTTTAAAACGGAAGCAGAGAAGAGAAGTTTGGAAAATTTGCAGCTTGATGATGTGATAAAAAAGAAAAACCCATTATATGGGGAGAAATTCAAGCCAGCTGCAGAAATTTTCATAAGTATCAAGGAGCCAAATATTAATCACACATACAATTGGGAAAATGTCTTCAGGGAATGTCAGAGGTTTTCATGGCAGCCCCTCCCATCATAGGTCTAGAGGCCAAGGAGGAAAAAATGGTTTTGTGAGCCAAGCCCAGGACCTTGCTGCTTTGTGCAGTCTCAGGATTTGGTACACTGCCTCCCAGCCATTGCTAAAAGGGGACAATGTACAGCTCAAGCTGTTGCTTCAGAGGGTGCAAGTCCCAAGCCTTGGAAGCCTCCATGTGGTATTGGGCCTGCAGGTCCTCAGAAGTCAAGAATTGAGGTTTGGGAACCTTGCCTAGATTTCAGAGAATGTATGATAACACTATGATAACACCTGGATGTTCAGGCAGAGGTTTGCTGCAGAGGTGGAGCCCTCAGGGAGAACCCCTGCTAGGGCAGTGCAGAAGGGAAATGTGGGGTTGGAGCCCCCAAACAGAGTCCACCACTGCATAGGAGAACTGTGAGAAGAGGGCAATCATCCTCCAGATTCCAGAATGGTAGATCCACTGACAGCTTGCAAAGTGTGGTGGAAAAGCTCCAGACACTCAATGCCAGCTTGTGAAAACAGCTGAGAAGAGGACAGTGCCCTGCAAAGCCACAAGGGCAGAGCTGCCCAAGACTGGGGAAGCCCACCTCTTGCATCAGCATGACCTGGATACAAGACATGGAGTAAAAAGACATTATTTAGGAGTTTTAAGATTTAATGACTGCCCCCACTGGATTTTGGACATGCATGGGGCCTGCAGCCATTTGTTTTGACCAATTTCTCCCATTTGGAATGGGTGTATTCAACCAATGCCTCTACCCAAGTGTATCTAGGAAGGAACTAACTTGCTTTTGACTT
Source organism: Pan troglodytes (assembly GCF_028858775.2). NCBI lineage: Eukaryota > Metazoa > Chordata > Mammalia > Primates > Hominidae > Pan > Pan troglodytes. The sequence goes on along the minus strand of NC_072398.2, from coordinate 157,731,532 downwards.
TACAGGCTCCTACGTGGAAGCAACTTGCTTTGTCTCATGAAACTTTGGACTTGGACTTTTGCGTTAATGCTGAAGTGAGCTAAGAGTTTGTGGGACTGTTGGAAAGGCATGACTGTGCTTTGAAAAGAGAGAACAAGATTTGGGAGGGGCTAGGGTCAGAACGATATGATTTGGCTGTGTCCCCACCTAAATTTCATCCTCAATTATAATCCTTGTAATCCCCATGTGTCTAGGGAGAGGCCTCATGGGAGGTGATTGGATCATGAGGGCAGTTCCCCCATGCTGTTTTCATGATAGTGAGTGAGTTCTCATAAGATCTGATGTTTTATAAAGGGCTCTTTCTCCTTCACTCCTCACTCTTCTATTTCTTGCCACCATGTGAAGAAGGACCTTGCTTCCTCTTCACCTTACACCATGATTGTAAGTTTCCTAAGGCCTCCCAAGCCATGTGGTACTGCAAGTCAATTAAACCTATTTTATTTATAAATAAGTCAGTCTTGTGTAGTACCTTTATAGCAGTGTGAGAATGAGCTAATACAATATTTTATCTATTTTTTTCTCTATAATCTCTCAGTTACAGAGAGAGAAATGCTGACATCTCCAAATGCAACTGGAATTCTTATTTTAACAATTCTTATTTAACAAAAATACAATATTTTATCTATTTTTTTCTCTATAATCTCTCAGTTACAGAGAGAGAAATGCTGACATCTCCAAATGCAACTGGAATTCTTATTTTAACAATTATTTTTGCATTATGGATTTTGATGACATTATCAGGTACATACAGTTTTAGTATTGTAACAGGTTCTTGATGAATTTATCCTGTAACTGTTCTCAAAATAATTTTTTTTTTTTGAGATGGAGTTTCACTCTTGTTGCCCAGGCTGGAGTGCAATGCCATGATCTCGGCTCACTGCAACCTCCACCTCCTGAGTTCAAGCGATTCTTCTGCCTCAGCCTCCCAAGTAGCAGGAATTACAGGCACCTGCCACCACACCTGGCTAATTTTTGTATTTTTAGTAGTGACAGGGTTTCACCATATTGGTCAGGCTGGTCTTAAACTCCTGACCTCAGGTGATTCCAAAGTTCTGAGATTACAGGCGTGAGCCACTGTGCCTGGCCCATTCTTGAAATATATTTAAGGGTCATATCATTACTAATTTTTCTTGTTCTAAAGTCTACAGTGATTGATAGAGCCATGAAGCTTTCCTTTGATTACTGTTTATATGAAATATTTCCTCATCTTTTTACTTTCAAATTATAAATGTTTTGGTGGATTTAGTGTACAAATCGTGTTTTCAGGTATCATTTTTATATCCAATCTGACAGATTTTTCCTTTAATAAAAGTGCCTAGACTATTTCCAATTTACATGGTTAGGCATAAGAGTCTTACTTTTTCGTATTTGACCTTTTTGTTTTTTGTTTTTGTTTTTCTCTTTTTCTGCCTTTCTTAGGATTGTTGTACATCATAATTGAAAGACTAGCAGAGACTGTGATAAATATTATCTATTTCCCCAAATTGTTTGCCCCTTTTTCCTGTTATTCCTTTAGTATGAGTAATTAAATCAATTTAGTAATTAGGACAAACTGAAGTTAGGTTGTTGTTATAGTTACCTTCAACATACCACTGACTTTCTATGTCTCCAATGGTGAACTACTGATTCATCCTACTTGGTGTGAGGTCTGGAATGCCGGATTTTTTTCTCAGTGCTATTTTTCCATCCTCAGCTTTCTACAGGTCCTTCACTATTGTACCACAGAAGAAGGAATGAGAAGCTAACGATATTTATGCCTACCTTTCAGTAACAGCTAATCATCAGCAGCACAGCTGCTCCACTGAAGATGCTCTCTCATGTCACACATCTGACCTCCAATTTTTCACTTGAACATACAGTGGAGGTCTATGGAAAAAGAGTTAGCAAGTCAGGATGGCCTCCTGTTATATCTGATCTGCCTTGTTAGCCAAAACTGACTTTAAACATTCATTATATTTTCAGATTTTTTTTCTTATCACTTTTTTGGTTTACTCCTATTCTTTTAGTACCCTCGTATAGGGAAACAATTGATGATTTTTACCAAAGGGGCTTGTCATATTTTGGAATTTCATTCATCTGGTTGCCTTATTTCCTAAATTTTCTTATGGGTTCAACAAAAAGTTGGAATTTTATGTATTATCTGTTTTATTATTTTTGTTGCTGTTGGTAAAGATGGAAAGAACATTCTCTTGTGGCTTTCCACGTCCCAATCAGAAGTAAAATCCTAAAAATATATTTTAATTTTATTTTCAATTTTTATAGTATTTAATCTGTAATTTTTTAAATTGTAATTTTATTTACTTAGTCCTTCTAAATTTACTTACTAAATTTATCTTTTTGCTGATTTTATAGAAGCTTGAGATTAATGTTTTAACCAAGTCTAAAACATTTAAAATTTTTTTAAAAACATTTTTGTCTTTTCTCTCATTTTGTCTTTTCTACTCTTTCCTTTTCTCCAGACTACGTTTCCTGTAATTTTTCTATTCTTGCCTAGTTTTAACATTATATAGTGCACATTTTGATTACAGTTGACATTGCCCAACATGTATTTCAGGCTCTGTTAATTTTTTTTCTATCTTTTGTTTCTCTATGCTTCAGTTTACATGCTTCTGAAGAGCCCTATCTTTAGGTGAAGCAACTGACTCTTTAAGACATTGTATTTCTTAGTTCCATATTTCATAATTGATTCTTATCTCAAATTTACTCTTCTATATACTTCTTAAATTATTTAACATGTTTATAATAGTTATTTAATTTTTTTTCCTGATTCTAACATCTGTATAATGAGTCTGTTTCTGTTGACTATGATTTTCTCTAGATTATGTTTCCTATCTTCCTTCTCTTCTTGCCTCGTTTTAAAATTATATAGTGAACAATATATATTGCAGTGGGTGCCATATTGCAGTGACATTGGGTTTTGTCATCTTCCTCTAGGGAATGTTGGATTTTGTTCTAGCAGGTAGCAATTGGCAGCTACTGTCAGATCACCTTGATCCAATGGAGGCTTGGTTTTAGACCTTATGTTAAGTCTATTATTTCTACCCATACCTTGGAATATAGCGCATAATGCTATAGCTGTTTTATTTCTAATGTTTGTTGCATCTGAAGTTCAGTGGAAGCCCAAGATGTTTACAATGCCGTGTAACCTGGGGGACTTGAACTCTTTATTTTCACAACTGGGTAGCTTATATATTATCTTCTCAGATCTTTAATCTTACAGCTTTTACTTATCTCTGCATTCCTGCAGTTTCTCCAGGTGTGTGTGTAATTTAATGGCAAGATATTTCAGGGTGAGTTTGTTTGTAAATTCTTAAGGTTCCTTAATCGTGATATTTCCCAAACCATTTCTAAGTATTCTAGCGTCCCAAATTAGAAACTTTGACTTACTACTCCTGTGACATTGCTGCTACTTTTTACTTGCATTGTGAATCTCACCCTCTGCACTGTAAGACTGAAGGCTGGGGAGATTCTCTGCTTTAATTATCTTTTGTTCACCCCATTAGCAAGGAAAAGATTTCTAACCTATTGTTATGGGGATAGTTTAACAGATGACACCCAGCCCTGGACAGATGGGATGGACAGCAGTTTATTAGTCACATATACTCACAACCTGGGGAAGGAACATACTACGTGTCCTGCACAGCCACATAGGGATTGTACTTAGAATTACCAACCAGAAGCAGTGGCAGGTAAACTTCATAATATCAAGAGGACAGGGTATCTCTGGTTCCCAAAAGAGAATGTAATTGGCTTGTTTGAAAAATTATGCAGGCTGGCTGGAAACCCATTACTCAACAATAAGCAGGAACTGTCATTTTCCCCCTTATGGTTGTTTGGCTAGGGTAACTTATCTGTAGGAGCAGAGGTGGGAAGGCAACTGGTGGTGAGCCCACTGGAGGCCCTCCCAACTTTACCAGATTTTGAAGCAGTTTATAATATTGGAACTTAACTTTAAGACTTAAACCATATGCTCTAAGCAGAAAAGCCTGTTAAATGTGGATCTCACATAGCGATATTCGTAATGTGATTTATTGTTTTTAAAAAGTCATATACCTTTCAGCTTCTACCTATTTTTGGTCACTCTTCACAATGTTCACATTTTTAAAATTTTTATATTTGTCAAAAATGTGTAATTGTTATTGAGAAGGAATTTAGTCCTCTGCAACTTTAGGAAAAATAATGTGTCATAGATGTTTTCCTTCTGAATATTTTATTATGAAATGTTCAAATATATAGAAAAATTATCAGAATTACACAGAGAAAATACAAAACCCAGCTAGACTGACAATTAACATTTTGCTATATTTGATTTATGACACATCTATCTATTCATTTTTTATCTAGCTGTCAATTCTTCTTTTTTATGCCTTCATTGTAAGTTGCAGATATTAATGTATTTCACTCTACAGGCATATTGTGATGGTAGATTCAAGAGCATTAGCTGATAGAGAGGATGTAAGGTAGCAAAAAAGTAGAGTGAAGGTTTACATTATAGATTTTTGACCTAACAATCTAGAAGGATGAAGTGTTTATTATCCCAAGGAGAAATAGTTTGTGTGTGTGAAAGAGAGAATATGAGAAGCATGACTTTAAAATATGTAGTTTAAGGATCCTATCTGTCATCCATGAGTTCTTTAGGTATACATACTAAGAATGCATTCTAAAGATCAGGCTAGAGGTACATATCCATGATTAACTTATTTCTTCATCTTCTATCCACAGCCTAAGCAAAGAGCCTGAAATATAGTCTGTGTCCATTAACATTCGCTGGATGAATCAATAATTTAATAAATGAGAAAATATAAGAAAAAATTCTTGGAAATTTTAATTATTGTTAATTTCAAAGGAAAATATTTCAACGTAGAGAAGAAGGTACCTCAGGGTTCTGATGGTCTATTTCAATTATTTTCAAGAATTTCCATTGATACGAAAGACACATGTTCTTTAAGAAGTCTCATATTGCTTAGAAAAGATAAATAATTCTGACAGTGTGATTCAATCATTTTTTCAATTATGAAATGAGGTAGCTCAAAATTTTAATTATTTATTTAATATCAGGAACATTACGTTATGTTTCTATGACCCTAGTTATTGACAAGATAAGTACATTGTAACATAAATTTACCTTGTCTATTTAAAAATTTTGACATAAATAATAGGATATTTAATTTAAATATCGACAATATTTTAATTTTATTTTCTAATTGGATTTGTTGGTTATCTTCTTGTAGCAGGCATGTAAATAACAATATACTTTTTGATAAAGGAAGAATTTCATGGGGCCAAAGATTAGCAACTACACTACAAAACATCTTGTAGTAATTTCCATATGTAAATTTGCATGTTACAAATATAGAAGATTACATGAGGTAAATTATTTTACTTAGCCCCAGAAGGTAAAGTTGACCTAAGCTTGACTTGCTTATTTTTAAGTTTGTTGTTCAATGATTTGTTATAAATAATGCCTGGAATAATATATCTAGACTCTCTTGAAAGTCAAAAATTTATTTTTGGGGGCATTCTAATTAACATTATATTATTAATGGAATAACTGGAAAACACTGGCCTAATTGTGGGCTGTGTCAGTGCTTTTGATAGCATTCCTAATTTTGTACTCAAGAGAAAATAATACCTCATGTTGTCCCCTTTGCATGATTAATAGACTAAGAGTCATTCATCAACTTTTGACTGGTTGTGTAGGATGAGGTCAAGGCAATCACTCAACGTTCTTATTCATCAGAATTATCTGAACTGGACCTCAAGAAGTTCTTAATCAGAAGATAAAATTTGCCAATGATATGAGTGAGTATTTTTTTATATATAGATGAACTAAAGGTGTTAAACTCTTGGTATAGTAAGAGTTTGGTATTAAGAATAGACTTAGATTTAAAGTGACATCCTGAGCATGAATTATTCTGTTTGTTGATCTCCAGTCATTCTTCAAATACACTGCAATATTGGCAATCATCAGGGCTATTTTTCATAATATCCTTTAGCACATTTCAATGTCAGTATATGTTTCACTGTGACTGAATGTCGCTGTACTACAAATCTTTAGGGAGACAGGCTTGCCTGTCTCTGTGGAATTCTAAGACCTGAAGCATCTTCTACCTGTCACTTTCTGTCTATAATTTTTGAAAGGTGGGTGGAGACAGCCTGGTTTTATTTGTGATTTCTCAACTGCAACTTAATTTAGAAACCTCCCTTTGACCATAAAATAACATATTTGTAAGAGATCTACAGCTGACCTATAGTGTCAATATGTATAATAAAGGAGAATGGACTTACAGAGTATTCGTATCCACTTGTAATGATAATTACAATAAAGTCTTTAGTGCAAAACAAAAAGTATTTCATTTTGGAAAAAGACCAAATATTAAATTAGAATTATTAACAATAACAATTATTTTACTGTATATTTAATTTTAATATTACATTAATTAAAAGATGACCCTTTTTGAAATAATCATTTTATTAAAAATGAATATCAATTTATAATTTGTAACAACGACATGTACTTGGTTAAATATGCTTTATAATGATATTTATATTACAAATTTTGCACTCCTTGTATAAAACAAACTATCAGCTTATAAATCAAATCACAGAATTTGATGCATAAAATGTATGCATTAGCTGGGTTATAGAGAATGAATAAACATTTAAACTGAAGAAATTCTATACAGCACTGAAGAACACATGCACTCATAATGGAAAATATGTCCTCTCTGTTGAGTTCTAAAGAAATATAATTTAAGCATACAGATATTAAGGAAATGATATTTAGTGCAATCATGAGCTCAGGAAACTTTTTATTTCCTAAATTAATTTAATGCAATCAGCTTGAACTGAAGAGAAACAGATGTTGGTAACATTCTCCAAATTTACCTTCCAAAAATCATGCTATAAACTATATGTGTTAACTTTGTTTTTATATAATAGTTTGGCCTCTAGTATTTATAATTTTTACATTAATTACAGTTTTTAATAGTTTATGATAGTTCAAAATGTATACTTGCTTTTTCTTGCTTGGGTTTTACCCTAATCTTAAAGAGGCAGAAACCAGCCTAATTAATGCAAAGCAGAAACAGAGAAGGAACATTTTTGTCTACTTTTATATTGATGTAAAAGTAGAAAAAATTTGTTTTCACCTATAAAACTAGATAGAAGATTTCAGCAAATAGTTCTCATTTATATATAACTTTTCAAACCAATGACAGTAAACAAGAAATAATTCTTTCTTGTTTTTCTGAGACGGAGTCTGGCTTTGTCGCCCAGGCTGGAGTGCAATGGCATGATGTTGGCTCACTGCAACCTCTGCCTCATGGGTCCAAGCAATTCTCCAGCCTCAGCCTCCAGAGTAACTGGGATTAGAGGCACCCACCACCATGCCCAGCTAATTTTTGTAGTTTTAGTAGAGACAGGGTTTCACCATGTTGGTCAGGCTGGTCTTGAACTCCTGACCTCAAGGAATCCACCCTCCTCAGCCTCCCAAGAAATAATTCTTGGTTAATAATACTATTCACCTTTAGAAATATAAATGAAGTTTTATTGCTAAAATATATGAACAAATACTAAGGAGGATTATCAAAGGTTTGAGATAAGCTGTGAGAATAACGCAAAATTATGAACACTTGAGGAAACAAGAACAAGAGATTACATCTACTGGATGTTCGATTTCATTTAAGAATTTATTAAAATAATTGTCACTTACTAGACAAAATAATATATTACAGTGGTGGATGGAAATGGCTTCATACAGATGCATTTTTGAGAGTTACATAAATTATAGAAAAAAAAACCTGTATAATAATATGTTAAGCCAGGTGAGATTGTCATATCCTTTTCTGTAACTTTTTAATAGGTATTGTTCCCTTGTTATCATCAGCCAGAACTGTGTACTGATACTTCCTCCAAACACTGTTGGTATAATGAAGGTATCCCAAACACTGTGCTTTGACATCATTGTTTGTTGTCCACCTGGAGCTGCCCTTGGTGGTCTTGAACATCAGTAGTTTGGGTTCTCTTTCTCTGACCACTAGTTTCTCACAGCACAAAAACATTATCTCATTGCTATTATTAAATATGGAAGAGACAGTTCAGTCTGCTCTTCTGTTTGACATGCCTATGATTTAAACCTTGTGACAGCAGGTGAATATCTAGTTGAGAAGCTTGAAGAAGAAATAAGCTACATTTTTTCTAATGAGATCTTAGACACTATTGGAACATTTGAAGGAAATTTTTATATGCCCACTTTGTTTTCTTTGTTAGATCATGTTTACTGAAAAATAATTACAGTTAATCTGAAGTGCCTTCCACGTTCTCTTCCATAGTTTATAGCTGATACAGTTAATACTCTAAAAGACCTTCTCATCACTGCTTTTTCTTACTCATTCCCAGGTAACTAAAAGGAGAGTGTGTGACAGAGGATTTGTATCAACCTCTTGCACACACCCTCAACTCCCTTGTTTATTTCTACTTTTACTATACTCATTAGCCCTCTTTCTTCTACTTGTATCCTACACTACACTGATTTTATTTGACCCAAATTTATCCCCTCTCTTTATTTGCCTCAGAGAAAATATTTTTAAAATATTTTATTTCTATCTCACTGGCTCTTTTGTAAGTCTCTATTTGGTGGCCTTTCTGTTGTTAAATAATCTCTAAATACTAAAATGCCCCAGGACTCAGTACTCATGCTTCTTTATTTTCCTTGTCTAATCTTATTTCTTAGCGCTTTAGCCAGTTTTTTTTTGGCTCTAAATATTGTGTATATTATAATGATTCCTGAATACATATTCTATACTGAGAGAAAAGTGGAGCAAGATAGAATAGGATTCCCAGGAATTGTCCCCTCACAGAAATCTCAATTTGAACTACTATCCACAAACATTCCTAAACAAGAGCTGTAAATACCAGGTGAGTGATACCAGAACTGGTTGAGGCAAAATAATGAGAAAAGAAGCATTGAAGAAGATAGGAAGGAGGGTTTTACAATACCCACTGTTATCCTTTCCCCAACCCCAGGCAGCACAACCCAGACAGAAATACAATCCACTTGCAGGAGAGAGGTAAGTGCATATAGGACTTTGCTTTGAGCTCCCAAACTGAGCACACAACAATAAAACTCAGAATTGAATAGGCCCCAATAACCTCAAACTCCAGGCCAGTATCCATCAATTGAGCCTTCAGACTGGCTAGCACTAAGCCAGATTCTGTTGCCCCAGGTTTCATGCTTGTGAAGCGGACTCAATCTCTGGTTCACACTCAGTAGCTCTGTGTTCAAAACATCCCTCAGTGGCTGGCAGGCCTCAATGACCCCAAGTTTCCAGCCTGTCCCAGTGCCATGCTAGCCTCCAGGTTTTGGGTGTGCCCTAGCACCACAGAAAATAGAGTGGCCTCAGGCATCAAAACCACTTCAAATGGTCTGCCTAAAATCTGCAAAGACAAAGCCAGTCTGCAAAGACTGGAATAAATACCGACTTACTTAAATGTGCAGACATAGATTCACAACCATGAGGATCAAAAACAATCTAAAAACATGACATAACCGAAGAAATAAAATAAAATGCCAGTAACAACCCTAAAGAAATGGAGATGCACGAGCTGTCTGACAAAATTTCAAAATAACTATTTTATGGAAGTTCAGTGAAATTTAAGAAAATACAGAGAAACAATTTAATAAAGTTTGAAAAACAATAAATGACCAGAAAATTTAACAGATTGAAATATTTAAAAAACAATAGAATATGAATCCTGAGCAGAAAACACAATTAACAAAATGAAAAATGCAATAGAAAGCATTAATAGAACTGATCAAGCATAAGAAAACCTGTGTGAACTTGAATAAAAGTTATTTTAAAATGGACAGTCTGAAGAGAAAAAAGAATACACAATAATGGAGAAAGCTTATGGGATTTATGAGACAGCAACAAAAATTAGATATTTGATTTATGAAGTTAAAGAAGAGACAGATAAATGCATATAAAGCTTATTTAAGAAAATAATAGCAGAAAACTTTTCAAATCTAGAAAAATATGTAAATATTCAAGTACAGAAATGTTTTTAAAAATTACTAATCAGAATTAACCCTGAAAAGAGTACTCCAAAACATGAACTTTGCATTTCTATGTGAATATTAGAACCAATTTGACAATTTCTCAAAAAAATGCACCTGGTACTTTAGCATGCTGATAGGTATTGGGTTGGCTCTGTAGATGATTTGTGGGAGTACTGCACTTTTAACAAGCTTTCTAGACCATGAACATAGAATGTTTTTAAAAATATTATTTATATCTTCTCTAATTTAATTAATGATGTTTTGAGTTTTCCTTGCACACATTTTGTACTTTTGTTCCTTATATTTTTAAATATTTTATTTTTATTTAAGCTTTTGTAATATAATAGTTTTATAAATTTCATTTTTAGATTGTTTACTGTTATTGGACAGAAATACAATGGATATTTTAAGACTATTTTTTAAGATTGCAGCAATTTTAAAAGTACAGCAAAATTGAGAGGAAGTTACAGATATTTTCTATATATCCCTTACCCTCCACATATGCATAGCTTCCACTATGATCAATATCACCGCCCAACAGAGTGATTGAGTTGTAACAGTGGATAAACCCACAATTACACATCATAACCACCCAAAACTCATAATTTACTTGAGAGTTCCTTCTTGGCATTGTACATTATGTAAGTTTGCACAAATGTATAATGACATGTAGTTATTGTTATAGTATCACATAAAGTATTTTAGTTGCCTTAAAAGTCCTCTGTACTCTGCCTATATATCGTTTCTTTTCCCCAACCCCTGGCAATTAAAAATTTCTTGATCAGATTGCTTTCTTATTGTTAAGTTTTAAGAGTTGTGTATTTTAGATAACAGTCTTTTTTTAGAAATATCTTTTGCAAATATTTTCCCATTGTCTGTACTTTGCTTTTTATTCCCATAACATTGTCTTTTACAGGCAGAAACTTTTAATATTAATGATGTCCAGATTGTCAATTATTTCTTTCATAGTGTCTTTGATGTTGTAAAAAGTCATTGTCATACCTAATCTAGCTCATCTACATTGTCCCCTGTTATCTTCAAGAAGTTTTATAGTTTTGTGTTATACATTTAGATCTATAATCCATTTTGAGCTTATTTTTTGAATGGTATAAGTCTGTTTCCAGCTTCTTTTTCATGTGAATGCATAGTTGTTCTAGAACAATTTGAAAAAGAGACCATTTACTTCATTGTATTGCCTTTGCTCCTTTATAAAAAGATTAGTTGACTATATTATGGGATATATTTCTGGGCCCTCCACTCTACTCTATTGATCTTTTTGTATTTCTTTCAGCCAGATGTCTTGATTACTCTAGCTTTATAGTGATTCTTTAAGTTGGGCAATATCAGTCCTCCAGTTTTGTTTTTCTTCTTCAATATTGTGTTGGCTCTTCTGGAACTTTTGCCTCTCTCTGTAAACATTAGAATCAGTTTGTTGATGTCCACAATGTAACTAGATTTTGATTGCAATTGCATTAAACCCATAGATCAGTTGTAGAAGAACATATCCTTACAATACCAAATTTTCCTATCAATAAAAATGGAATCTTTCTCCATTTGTTTAATTCTTTAATTTTTTATCAGATTTCTATAATTTTCCTAATATAGATCTTACATATATTTTGTTAAATTTATATGTATTTCATTTTTGACGTGAAAATTTAAATAGCATTGTATTTTCAATGTCAGATTTTACTTGTTTATTGCTAATACATAGGAAAGCACTTGACTTTAACATATTTGCCTTGTATTCTGCAACCTTGTATTCTGCTATAATTGCTTAGTAGTTTCAGGAGATCTTTTTCTTATTGTTGTTTCTTTCATATTTTCTACATAGACTATCACGACACTGCATGCAGAGTTTTATTTCTTTTTTTCCAATGTACAAATTTTATTTCTTTTTCTTGTCTTATTGCATTAGATAGAACTACCAGTACAACGTTTAAAAACATGGAGAGGGGACATTCTTGCCCTGTTTATGATTTTAGTGAAAAAGCTTCTAGTTCTTCATAATTAAGTACAATGTTAGTTGCATGTTTTTTTTGTAGCTAGATATTATTTTACCAAATTGAGAAATATTTGCTATTTCTCATTCCTGGTTTGCTGAGAGGTTTTGTTTTTTAGTTACTTTTTGTTTTGTTTTGATTTTTATCATGTACACATTTGGGATCATGTAAAATGTGTGGAGTTTTCTGCTTGTTTTGTTTTGTTTGTGCATCTCAATGTGACCATGTGATTTTTTTTCAGCCTGTTGATATGATAAATTGCATTAGTTGATATTCAAATGTTGAATGATATTTTCATATATAGAATAAATTTTTCTTGGTTTCAGTGTATAATTCTTTTTATGTATTGTTGGATTTGGTTTGCTAGTATTTTGTTGAGGATTTTTGCATCTATTTAAATGAGTGATACGGGTCTGTAGTTTTTTTTTCTTATATTTTTCTGGCTTTGGTATTATAATATTTTTGTCCTCATAATGAGTTAGAAATTATTCTCTCTGCTTCCACCTTTTGAAAAATATTTTAGAGAATTGGTATACTTTCTTCCTTAAATGTTTGGTACAATTCACCAGTGAATGGATCTGAGCCTGATGCTTTCTTTTTTGTGTATCATAGTTCATAAATAGGTAAAGGCATGTTCAGATTGTCTATTTCTTATTATGTGAGTTTTGACTGGTTGTGTCTTGCAAGCAATCAGTTCATTTTATCTAGGTTATCAACTTTGTGGCTATAGACATGTTCATCGTGTATCTTTTCTATCCATTAAATGGACCTGACATGGAATCATAGTGATATTCTCTATTTAATTTCTGATATTTGTAATTTGTGCATCCTCTTACCTCCAGCTCTTTCTCTCTCTTTTGTTTTTGTTTGTTTGTTTTTTGGTAGCCTGGCTAGAAGTTTATCAATTTTATTGATCTTTTCAAAAAAAAAAACAGGTTTGAGTTTTGTTAACTTTTATCTCCTGTTTTGAATTTCATTAATTTCTTCTCTAATTTTTAAATTTTATTTTCTTTTTCTTTGGATTGATCTTGTTTTTCTTTTTTCTAGCTTTGTATGGTAGAAATTTAAGTTATTTATTTTAGATCTTTAGTCTTTTCTAATATATACATCCAGTGATATAAAGTTCCCTGTGAGTTATGTTTTTTTACATCCCACAAATTTTGATAAGTTGCGTTTTCATTTTTATTTAGATACAAATATTTTTTTCAAATTTCTCTTGAGATTTTTTTTGACCCGTGTATTATTTAGAAGTGTGTTCTTTAATCACCATTTATTTTGGAATTTTACAATTTTCCTTCTGTTATTGACTTCTAGTTTAATTCCACTGTGGTCTGATAGAAGACTTTGTAGGATTTCTATGCTTTTAAATTTGTTATAGTGTGTTTTATGGCACAGAATATAGCCTTTCTTGGGTGAATCTTCTACTTGAGTTTAAAAGTGTATTCTGCTGTTGTTAGATGAAATAGTTTATAGTCAATTATAACTAAATGATTGATGGTGTTGTATATCCTTACTAATTTTCTGCCTACTGAAACTGTCTATTTTTGATAGGCTGTTAAAGTTTCCAACTACAGTAATGGATTCATACATTTCTTCTTATGTTTCTAAGAGATTTTGCCTGTCATAATTTGGTATTCTTTTGTTACGTGTATACACATTAAGGATTGTTAAGTCTTTCTAAATAATTGACTTCTTTATTAAAATATAATATCTTTTTTAACCACAGTAACTTCCCTTGATTTGATGCCTGCTTTGTCTAAAATTAATATAGCTACTCTTGATTTTTTAATTATTGTTATTATGGTAAAATTTTCTATCCCTTTTCTTTTAATCTATTAGGTTGGTCCAAAAGAAAGTGTGGTTTTTTCCACTAGGAATAGTGCCTTTATTAACATCACACATCTACAACCATCTAACATTTGACAAACTTGACAGAAACAAGCAATGGAAAAAGATTCCCTATTGAATAAATGGTGCTGGGAAAACCGGCTAGCCATATGCAGAAAACTGCAAGTGGAACCCTTCCTTACACTTTATACAAAAATTAACTCAAGATAGATTAAAGACTTAAATGTAAAACCCAAAACCATAAAAACCTTAGAAGAAAACCTAGGCAATACAATTCAGGACATAGGCATGGGCAAAGACTTCATGACTAAAACACCAAAAGCAATTGCAACAAAAGCCAAAATTGATAAATGGGATCTAATTAAACTAAAGAGCTGCTGCACAGCAAAATAAACTATGATCAGAGTGAACAGGCAACCTACAGAATGGGAAAAAATTATGCAATCTACCCATGTGACAAAGATCTAATATCCAGAATCTACAAGGAACTTAAACAAATCTACAAGAAAAAAAGACCCTGTGAAAAAGTGGGCAAAGGATATGAGCAGACACTTTTTAAAAGAAGATGCTTACACGTTCAACAAACATATAAAGAAAAGCTTAACATCACTGATCATTAGAAAAATGCAAATCAAAATCACAATGAGACACCATCTCAAACCAGTCGGAATGGGCATTATTAAAGGGTC